>NW_022589710.1:62667444-62843261 GCF_004348235.1 Phoca vitulina | reverse complement strand
CACGCAGCACCTCCGCGGTACCTATCACGCAGCACCTCCGCGGTACCTATCACGCAGCACTTCCACAGTACTGCGCATCCAGACCTGCCAAGCCTGCCCTGAGCAAGCAGAGCACACCGCAGCCGATTTCAAAAACATGTCTCCAGGGAGCGAAAGGACAAAGGATTCCTCTGCGTCCTCTGTGGAGAAGTCTTCCTGACTCACTGCCTCTTTCCGACTTGGAGTCGGTCCTGAAGGTGTGTTTGCAAGCACCGTCACTGCAGGGTCTAATTTCTCACAGTAGCGCACACTGGCCCCGAGCGAGCGTGAGCACATGCTCATCGTCCTTACCCTCGAGACAGCTCCTACAGGGAAGACAGGGCGAAACTGCCCCCCCCCACTTTCTAGATGTGAGGATGTTGGCGGGGGCCGCCCGGCTCAGCCAGCTGGGGGATGCAGAGCCCAGAGATACCCCAGGTCCTTGTCCAGAGGTTCTCATCCAATGAGCTTTTCACTCTGCAGGTCCACCCCAGGGCTGGCCGCCATGACACTCTCAAGGCTGCATTTACGTTTCAAAACAAAAACAAACAAATAAGCCAGGTTGCTGGTATCCTGTCATTTATTTTTTTTTAAAGATTTTATTTATTTATTTGACAGCGAGAGAGAGAGCACAAGCAGGGGGAGCAGCAGAGGGAGAAGGAGAAGCAGGCTTCCCGCTGAGCAGGGAGCCCGATGTGGACTCGATCCCAGGACCCTGGGATCATGACCTGAGCTGAAGGCAGAAGCTTAACCAACTGAGCCACCCGGGCGCCCTGATGTCCTGTCATTTTATGATGAAGCTGTAAGGGTCAGCGGCGGGGAACGCTGTGATTGAAGAGAAACCACACCACTGGGGTGTTTGGCAGCCACGGAGAGAGCCGAGGGCAGACGTGGCCTTCCTCGTATAGAGTAATTCAGAAGACACAAAACCACTCATGATCTGAAATGCACTCAGCCAGCCCTGGGTGTTTCATGGTAGGAAGTGGGAACTTTGAAGCTTTTCTTGCTGCATACACAGGTAGTCAGCATAACCAGAGCGCTCAGTCCTGTTTACACACACTCACACAGGACAGACTTCCAGGCTGGCGCTCTCCCTCTCGTGGCACATGTATTACATGCAGGCTGCTCGCCTGTTACTAAAGCCAGTGCAGTTCTTTGCAAAGTACAATTAATTTTTCATCAATCACCTTGACCCTTAAGGAACTCATCACACCAATGAGGCCAGAGATGAACACTTCAGCTTCAACGTAACTCTGTGTAAAAATATAACCTAAGAAATGGTTGGGGATTGAATCGTGACCAGGAAATGGTCTTCCCCTATTGCTACCAGACAAACAGAAGGCCCAGGGATTAAGCGTGGCCTGAGGCCGGGATGCCTGGATTTGTATCCGGTCACACATAGCTATGTGATGATGGGCAAGTCGTTACCCTCTCTGTTCCTTTGTAAAAATTAGATAATGGTAGCTACCCTGAAGGGTGGTGATAAGGATTAAACGAGTTAATATAAGTACAGGCTTAATACAGTGCTTGGCACATTGTAAGCCCTTAATCAATGTTAAGTATCATTACTACCCAGAACACCTTCCCCCAAACACTTGGACCTTCACGCCTCCCGTTTCTAGATTCCTCTAAGGTTCAATTCTGTACCGTGCAGTCTAGTATTTGATGACACGCAGTGTTGTCTTGTGGTTTCAGTGTTATTTCAATGTTTGAGTCTTAATGTTGCATCCTCAATAGACTGTAAATCCCTGGTCCTAGGAACCATGTAGTTTACTTTCGCCGGATTTCTACAACGCACAGCCCTGTCCTGGGCAACCAGTGGACACATAAACATCCCTGGAGTGTGTGCATCACTATAAACAAGTAGGAACAAATCTGTGGTGTGGTATTATATACGGGTACTACAGCCAAGAGCTAACACGCGAAGTGGGAAGACTTATAGAGACACAAAAACCCCCATACTGAACGTCTGTGGCTGGTTGTCTCACAACAACCCCCAACCGGAAACAACCCAGACGCCCTTCAACAAGCGAATGGCTAGACAAACAGCGGTCCCTCCATGCCACAGAACACTACCCAGCAAGGAAGTGGTAGGAACTCTTGGTACAGTGAAAGTAGCCAATCCCCAAAAGTTACACACCATATGAGTCCACTTATGTACTATTCTTGAAATGGCAAAAATGTAGAAATGGGAATGGATTAATGGTTGCCAAGGGTTATGGAGGGGATAAGAACAGTGGGGAGGAGCAGCATGAGGGACCCTTGGAGGATGGGGAAGACCTGCATTTTGATAGTGTTCAGCGTCAACATCCCGGTCCTGATATCGTGCTATATCGTTTTACAAGGCATCACTATTGGGGGAAACTGGGTAAAAGGTACAGGGATCTCTCTGTATAATTTATCACAACTGCATAATCTACAATTGTCTCTAAATCAAATGAATTTTACAAAACCACTTACGGCATGCCCAGCAGAAGCAGAAAGAGTAGATTGGGTTGCCCACTGATGGGAGAAATATGGCAAGCCTCTTCTAGAAGGGCTTTATTTTTTAGGAAGGAAGTTTGTTGATTGTACTTAACATTTTTGTTTCCATTAGTACTTAATCCTTGGGATATATTAATAGCAGTGTTTAGTCATGCTAAGCGACATTATTGTCTAATACCATCAGGATTCACATGGTTGGTGTTTTTTTTGTTGTTGTTTTTGTTTTTTATTTGACAGAGAGAGACACAGCGAGAGAGGGAACACAAGCAGGGGGAGTGGGAGAGGGAGAAGCAGGCTTCCCGCTGAGCAGGGAGCCCAATGCGGGGCTCGATCCCAGGACTCTGGGATCATGACCTGAGCCAAAGGCAGACGCTTAACGACTGAGCCACCCAGGTGCCCCGGATTCACATGGTTTTTTTAAACTGGCAGGAGTCATTGAGAGATCATCTTTTCCAATTCTCTCATTTCACAGATTCAGAAACTCAGAAGTGGCCCAACGTTACACAGCTAACTAGCAGCATTAACCAGGACTAGAACCCAGTCATCCCAGGATCCAATCCTGTGCTTCCAACCGCTCTGTATTTTTATTTTATAAATGCAGCACAATTAGTGGATCTAGATCAATATCCTGAGTTACCCCGGTGTCCATGCTTAGCACCTGAGATGACTCATTGCCCTCCAGCAGGGGTGCCCCTGCCCAGTTATGGGATGGCTGCTGCTGGTGGGGACAGCAACTTACTCTGAGACCAAACCAGGCTGGTGGACCCCTCACCCTCCAAGCACATAATAGGACCAGAGTGGGATAGTACAGAATAACGCTCGGAGGACTGGCCAGAAAGCAAACAGAGAAAGAAGCAGCTGGGAGCAGAGTCAGGATGAGAACCAGCTCTCCACGCCCAGATCAGGGCTTCTCTTATGGGGGACCCCAGAAATGGCCACCCCAGTGTGAGCTTTTCATCACTGTGTGGCCAGTGGCCTTTATTTAAGTCATCATGAAGGGGGGAAGCCAAGCTAGGGACAGAGAAATGGAAACCTAAGTTTCCAGAACACCAATTACCACCCGGGACCCTGGGCACGGTCCCTCCTTCCTGCCGTCTTGACTCAGTTTACCCATTCATACAACAAGGGGGTTTGGATTAGCCAGAAGAGTGGCTCTAGCTTTTGTTCTGAGCTTCCTGTACGGACCAAACACGCAAACAAACAACTAAAAATCAGGCTTGCAAAATAAGACTCATACAGATGGCTAGCCAACAGCAAATGTGTAACAGACCTGAATCATTTCCCCGGGCTTATTAAATCAGCCCCTGCTTCCTCATGCTGGCTGCAGGGAAGGGACATCGGGAAGGAGCAGTCAAAATTTCACTTTTTGGGAGACATCTTGTATGTTGCACAAACAGCCCCCACTGCCAAATGAGTCAGAATTTCCGAATGGCATAATTTTAGGGCCTCCTTGTGGTTCCCTCTCTGGGCCACTTCTGAAAGGGAGGCCTCAGGGCGGGGTTTCCTGTGCTCAATTCCAGAGATGCTGGAGGGGCTCTCTCCCCACCCCCCACCCCCATCCTTTGCCAGAATTTTCTTTCCAGAGCAGTTTTCGTTTCCACTCCTTTCTGTAGCCGTGGGTAATGCTGAAGACTGAAGACGGAGGTGAAGGCTTACAGCTTCCTAGCGGCAAACTGCCCCCTCTCCCGCATTGATTACTCAACATGTTCGCCTTCAGCGTGGACTACTTTGGAGCGGCAGAAGACTGGCACAGAATTAACAAAAAGTCACGCCCTGTGCTTACGTCATGCTCGAGAAGAGCAACGGGAGAGCATCGTCACAAATCACCAAGCCCTGTAAAGATGAAGATAATATTAATGATGACAATAAATCTACTAATATCGGCATGTAAAATATTTTTTATCACGTATATTTTCCCCTATGGAATATTCTTGCTATTCCCACTTAAGAGATGAGAAAACCCAGGTTCTAAGAAATCACATGGCTTGCTAGGGTTCACTCAGTGAAGGAGCAGAGCTGGGTCCAGAGTGTGGGTCTCGCAGCTTTGAGGTGGTGCTCTGTGCTGCGTGAGCTGGGAGTTGGGAGGGTTTGGGGGGTCTGGGGGGGAGGTCAGGGCATCTCTATGCACACCACCACCCTGTTCAGGAGACAGCCCCCTGGACACAGAATCATTGCACTGTGACCTCGACCTCTGGCAGTAGTCCTCTGTTTCTCACTCTCCATATCCCCAGGGACTCACACGTAGTAGGTGCTCAGGAAATATCTGATGAAAGACTGAATAGCTGTGTACTAGAACCTGTTGGGATCATGCTCTACCCAGAACAACTCACATGAGCGGCGTGCTCACACCACCAGGTGCAAAATTATTCAAGATGGATTCTTACTATTGAGCACATGTAACTGAAGAGGAAGACAAAGATGAGTAATGAACAGAAAGTTGCCAACTCCAAGTTTGGCGCTGGAGCTTGAGCTCTTTGCCCCAGGTGTGCCAAACCATCTCTCCCTGCAGGAAGCTGACTTCTGATGGCCCGCTGCTTCACCCTACCAGCAGAGCTGGTGGGACCATCTTCCTCCTTGTGCAAAGCACCTGACCTCCGTGTGCCTTCGTTTCCATCCTAAGACAGACTAATGGAACTTTTCCTAACCCCCTGGAAGACCTTGGCAGAGATGCAATGAGGAGATACACATGAAAGCATTTGGAAGAACAAAGAGCGTTATCCAAGTGCCAAATATCATAATAATTGGTCATTGCTGACTGCACCTTCAACTTGGCTGTTGTAACCCCAAGGCTTGTGACAGCACCTCAGATGGAGGCGGGATGATAATGAGAAACATAATAGGACACCTAGAACCGGTCAAGGGGAAGCGTGGGAGAGGCCCTTTGTGGGCATCTCCTATGACCCTGTGGATAATTATAGCTTGATGAACAGAGTTCTGAGTTAGGAGGTGTGGCTGATACTGGCATTCTCACTCCAGCTAGGTCTACCCCAGTGTTACTTCTGGGCTGTGGCATTCTTCTGCTTCGCCCTCAGTTTGGAAAAGACACACACACACACACACACCCATACACATGCATGCACAGCATGCACACACACACACACACACACACTATTACTATCTGGTCCTGTTTTACAATTTAATCTTTGTCTTCGGCACTGATTTGTTCAACAAATATGGATAGAGGACCAGATAAGCTCTCACTAAGAAACAACAGAGGAAAACACCCTCTGGGAAGCAGTAGATCTGGGCCAGCTCCCTAACTCCTCAAGCTCAGCCTCCATGGTGTCATCTGCAAAATGGGCGTCACTGACACCTAAATTGTGAAGACTGGAGTCCCCATGGTACACAGTTCCACAAGTTGTGTCGTTAGCGGCTCTCATTCCCATCCAGAGGAGACAGAACCAATCAGGCAAACATGTTGTAATTACTCTGACAAAGATCAAGGCTGGGGTGGAGAGACAGTTCAAAGGGCCCTAGTGCACTGAGAGCCAAAGGCAAGGAGGCAGATAAGATTCAGACATTCTGCTGCAAGGTTTAAGAGTTGGTGGAGTCGCTGATCAAGGTGAGAGGGTGTGTCATTTGGGTGGGAGCGCGGCGCTGGGAGAAAAGGGAGACACTTTCCGGGGGCCTTGCGTGGGTGGGAGGTCCAGATTATGCTTAGAATTCACATTCCTTGCGGCTCACGCACCGTCGCCCCCTCTCGGCATCCTGGGGGACTCCCTTCTGAGCCTGGGGCCCAGAGATCCCGCGCGCCGTGGCTCCAGGCACTGTGGGGTGGGAGGGACCGGATGGGGTGCCCCCACTGTCAGGCCAGCTGATAGGTGTCACTTCCTTCTTGGATTTCGCGCCTCAGGGGAGTGCCCTGGCGTTGGGCCCCGCCTCGGCTCTTGCGGGGGGGCAAGACCTGCGAGCCCCCTAGCCTTCTCCCCAAATCTAGACGCCCGAGGAACTCCCTCCCCGATCCAACTTTCCCCGGGGGAGAGGCAGCTCCGTGTCATCCCCAAGGATGAGACCCCGGCCGAGGCAGGCAGGGGTCCGGGGATCCGGGCGGCTCCCGGGCCGGAGTGTGCAGCCCCGGGCGCGGGGCCGGGGGTGAGGATGGGGAGACCCCACGGCAGCGCTCCCTCCCTCGGAGGGGTCTGCGATTGGGCGCCGGGGGGCTGTGGCAGTGCACCGGGGGCCTCGGCCGAGCGCGCGGAGCCGGGCGCGTCCTCGTCCAACCCTGCCCGGTGGCAGGGCCCGGGGGCGGCTCCCGCGGCAGGTCCCTGAGGGGACTGGGCGGGGCTGGGGGCGAGTGTCCGGCCCCGCCCCGGCCCCGCCCCGCTCCGGAGCCGCCGGGGACGCAGGGAGGAGGGCGGCTGGGCTGGAGCAGCCCGCGGCGCCGCGCTCCTGCAAGCTCAGGGCCGGGTAAGTGGCGCGGGACCCGGAGGCCGAGCTGGGGCCGTGAGGGTCGGGGCCGCAGCCCCCAGCCCAGCCCCGACGCGTCCCCCAGGGGTATGGGTCGCCGAAAGTCGAGGGGACCCGGGGAGGCGCGCCCGGCGCGGGGGCGGGGGCCCTGGCGTGACAGCTGCGGGCGGGCGGGTATTTTTAGTTTAAACCCAACCGTTCCCTGCCGCCTGCGAAGTCCCGGAGCCTTTCTGCTCCCCAAGCCTGGAGGCGCGGCCCCCCAGATAAAGCCCCTAAGCCCTGGGCAGCGCGTCCCCGGCTGGCCGGGCGCCGCCTCCAATCTTCGCTCAGCCTCTGCTTGGGGTCAGAGGACCTGTCACCGCGGGCCCGCGCCGCCGCGTGTCCCGGGCCTGGGCAGTAAACGCGGGCGGGAATACCCCGTCCTGGCGACCACGCGCTCGCCTCGGAGTGCCCGCGACAGCCCAGAGCCCGCGCGCTGGGCGGGGGAGGTCGCCCCAGGCAGCCTCGGTTTCGTTCAGACGCCTCCTGGCTGTGCAGCTCTGGGCAAGTCCCTCGGCCTCTCTGAGCCTCATTCCGCAACTCTCAAGGAGGGCGTAGCGAGGCCGAAGATCTCTTGCAGGACCTGAGCCAGCCCCAGATGGATGCTGACTCCGCTTAGGGTCTTGAGATCTTGACTCTAGACAGGGGACCTGGTGGAGGTAACCCAAGTGGTCAACCTAGGAGCCCGTGAGTGCCCCACCCTGCGCAGCCGACCTTTGCTTCAAAACTATAGGGCTGCAGTGGGGTGATAATCAATGTTATTTCTTCGCTTTGGCCCAAAAGCTCTGGCCCAGGGCTGCCCTGGGACTTCCTCCTGGCTCCAGTGGAGGAGCCTGACATGCCCAGGAAGCATGCCCTATCCCAGGTGACAGAGGGCAGGAGGAGACAGTGGGGAAAAGAGACGGTCCTCCCAGAAAAGGGAGCATGTCACAAAATCACTGCCCTTCTGAGCTTGGCGGGACAGCCTCCTTCAGCTACCAAGAAGAGAGAAAGCAGGCCCCGAGACGGGGAGTGATTTGCCCAGAGCTGCACAACCAAGAACAGAAGCTGGCTCTCTCAAAGGGTCAGGCCCTGCCTCATGCATAGCCAACTGCCCCCAGGGGTCAGAAGCTGGGAGGCGGGAGGCACAGGCCGGTGCCAATGGGTTGTTTTGCTCTGTTTCCTGTAACCGTGCCCCAGCGAGGCTCTCTGACACGTGTGGGTCTGCACATTCCTCAAGCAGGACCGCACTGGGCTGCCGACAGTCACAGCTGTGCCAAGCCTGCTGGCCCCGGGGCGCCGTTTTCAGCTAGGGAGGCCCCTCTGAGGGCAGCTGGAGTGGGGGAGTGGGCTGGGAAGGCTTTATTTCTGGAACTTCTGTCTTGCTGGGGGTCCTGAGGAGGCCTGAGGATTTGCTGGTGGCCCTGTGGGGAGGATTGAGAATCCAGGCTCTGGTTTCTGCCTCAGGGTGCAGGCTGGCCCCCTGCAGGCACCCCGCTTCGGGGTGAGTTTGAACTCCTTCGGTCTCCATGGGAACAACCAACCCTCTCTCCCAGCTGCTTTGCATGATCTGTAACCGCTGCAGACCTGTCCTTGCCTGGGTGGCCGCTGGGCCTCGTGATGCCAAACCCTGGGGCCGGGACAGTTGGGGGACCCTGGCTTAGCTGCAGGGTGACCTCCGCTCTGGGGAGGTAAGACTGGACAGGTCCAGCACAACCCCCCTAAACACCCTGGAGCCCCTGAGAGCCAAGAGGGCGGTGGGGCCTCCCGTGTTGCCCAGCTGTTAAGAATGGGGGTGGCCACGTTCGACCACCTGGGTCCAGGCCAGCCTTGGCCGTGAAAAAGTCACTTCAGCTTTCAGAGCTTGGATCTTCTTCCACAAGAGGGGGGGTAACCATAGTGCCCCCATCTTGGGTGCTGTGAGCATTAAATGAGACGCTCCATGAAGAGCGTTTTATACGGGGCCAGACACAGCACATGCAAGCAGCTATCATAGTTTATGGTGATGGGGCCGGGGGGGGGGGGTAGGTGGGGGACACCTGAGTCCCCCCTGCCCAGCGCAGCTCTGCCCTTTCCTCTCTGCCTTGAATCCCCGTGTCTGTCCAGTGGAGGGTGGCCCTGGAGCCTTTGCACCCCTGAAAGATGGTCTTCGACCCAGGCAGAGAGATTTGAGAGGGGCCTGCCAGGGGACCCCATGTGTTTGTGGGCTCTTAGGAAGCATTTCCTGTCTCTCCTACGGCCCTGACGGCAGCCAATGCTGCCGCTGCTGGCCCATTTACAGATGAGGAGACGGATGCAGAGGCCAGGAGCCACAGAGGCAGGATTTGACCTCCGGGCTTTTGACTTGCTGCTCTTCGTTACGCCCGGCTGCGTGTCTGTCTCAGAGGATAGAAGCACCATGTTATCCGCTGATCTTCAGGAGAACAGTATTGACGAGGCAGGATCCTGGTTATCTAAGACATTGGTATTTCCTGGAAAAGAATGGATTCTGGACTTTTTCTCCCTGTAACATCGAAACGTAGCTCAACAGGGCCGAGAGAGGAACCTGGGAGAAGGAGATGGAAGTTCTGGAATTGTCTGCTGACCCTCTCCACCCCTCCAGGGGATGGAGATTTGCCTCAGGATTTGGGGACGGGGCTGAGCAGCTAGGAAGCAGCTGGGGGACCGTCCCAGCAGCCAAAGCCTCAGTTTGGTCATCTCTAAAATAGAGATAAGAGGCCCCCACACCTCCCTGTGGGGTTGCTGTGGGGGATAAATGAGACAATGGGGGACAAGGCTCAGCAGAATGCCCTGCAGGCTGGGGACACATCATAGGAGGAGTTACGGTGGTTTTATTATTACTAATCCTCCTAATGTAACTGTAACAATGTGCTGCGGGGTGCTCCTCTTGCCTGGATTTCTAGGCTGCAGACTCTGGGCAGGGAATCCCAGCATCTCCGAAATGGCTTTGAAAGGCTGGGCAGAGAGCTGCTAATTATGAAGCTCAAAACGCAAACACTAACCAGGAGTTGTTAAGCGTTGCATACATGGGAAGTAAAAAGCAATGGCAAAATGGGAGAAATGAGCACCTTTAATGAGTCAGAGATGACCATTGTGGGGGCGTATGGGGTGTAAGAGGGGATTGGGAGGGTCACGGGGTCTGTGACAAAGGAATTCACCCTGTAAGTATCTGTAAGGATATGTATGTTTCCTGTGCGCCTCTCTACTTAGATCCTGTTCCACAGATTTAAGCAGGTTTTATAAAAGGCAAGGGAATGGTAACCCCAAATTGGGGTGGTTATCTTCGGTGGGGAAGAGGGCACAGGGTCAGGGAGGAGCCACCTCCACCCCCGGTGGCACCCATTATGTTCTGTTTCTTCTAGCTCATGGGTGCTATTTTAAAATATTTTTATGTTTCATCATTTACAAATCTCTGTTTCCATACACACACACACGCATATATTCCATTTTACATATCAAATCTTGCCTGCAAATAAAAAAGGTAATATGAAATATGAAACATTTCACAAAGCCCTCTTAGGAACTCAGACTCTTGCCATGGATTCAGATGTTAATCTGGCTGGATTTAAGAAATAAAACAAACACAAATCCTAGTGTGAGACAGACACATGGCTTCTTCTGGAGAAATCATCTCCCTCTTCTGAAGTCATAACAGCTGGAAGATGGTGTGAACACGGCAATCTCAGGTTATCAACAGGAGTTTTTAAGGTCTCGGTGTAATGATTTATGCTTTATGCTTTATGATTTATGCTCATGAATCAGAAAATCCTGAAATGTTTGAGCTGGGAGGAACCTCGGGTCACCTGGACCAACCTGCTGGTTTTATGGCTAATAGAAGTGCCCCAGCCAAGGTCAGCATTAGGCACATGGGCAGGGAAGACAGCTCACTCTGGGCTGCCACACCTGTGTGACTCTCATTGGGACACCACCTGCCACACCTCCATATTCGAGGCTAAAGTAACGCGATCATTTTAATTTTAAAAAGTCAGAAAAAAACTACAATGTGCCATGAGCACACACTTCCAGAACTTACACGAACACAAACATCATCAAAGGCCATACATAAGCTGTTTCCGCACTCCCCTTTGCTACAGAACCCTCCTGGGACAGCCCCTCATATTCCCCCCAGTCTTCATGGGGCACACTTGATCTACTTATAAGTTATCAAAACAACTTACTGCTCTGGGTATGGTTACCTCCATTTTTCAGTTGGGGAAACAGGTTCAGAGAGGTTGAATGCCTTGCCCCAAATCCCAGGGCAGGTAAGTGCTAGAGCAGGAGTCCCACCCCGAGGAAGAACTGAAAAGACAGGAAACTTTTTTGCGAGCGCGGTGTTGTGAACGCATCCTTCCCTCCCCAGAAGCTGCAATCCCCAGTGGCCCAGCCCAGCTGGTGGGTCATGGGGACATGCCCTGATCAAGCATAGTTGGGTGGTGTCTGTCCACCTGTCAGATCGCAGAAGGTGCTGGAAGCTGACGGCTCTCACTGCCACGTCTTCCTCCTTATGACCGAGCAGGGCAGCGGGGTGCTGAGATTTGGGGAATCCATCCCATTTTTGGCCCTGGTGCTCTGAATGCTCACTTCAATTCCGGGCCACCTTCCTTCTGCCCAAATCACAGGTATTCTTTGGGCCTTCCCTCTGCAGAGGCCAATGGGGCTCGAGGTGCCAGGGGATGTGTTCAGTGGTGGTTCTCCTGTTGTGCCCAGCCCATGCGCTCACCTGCGCAGTGGAGCCTGGGGCCCCGTCCCCCTGCCCTGGGTCCTGGGGCCAGTTGCGACACCGTGACCCCATTTGTCATGTGCCTGATGGGGCTGGTGGTGCCTCCCCCCGGAGCAGGGCTAATGCACAAGCCAGGCAGCTTTCAGAGACTGGGAAACAAGCCCTCCCTGTATGTGCCCGCGGAGACTGTGTGTGCAGTGTTCGCGAAGGGTTTGGAAGTGACAGCTGCAGGAGAGAATAAGAGCCAGCCTTGACTTCATCTCCTCTGACCCTTTAATTTGACCCGTGGGGAAACCTAGTCTCGGCGAGCGCAAGTGCCTGGCCCAGGTCTCTCTGGTGCCTCGAGGCCAATCTGGGATCTGAGATGGTGTCTTCTGGTCCCTGGCCAGTCCTCTTCCCTCGAAGCCACCTTCCCTAAAAGTCTGTTTCATCTGCATTCATGCTGTAGCACCAGGCGGGCTGGGCGTGCGGTGTAGACAGGCTTGTCTTCGGGCCTCATCACCAAGGCCTGCATAGAAGAGGTGGGCCCTTGGAGTCACTTGTTGAACTCTCATTAAACCAAGACTTTTATTTGAGGCCTGGAAAGGGCTGAGCCCCTCCCAAGTGACATTTGCTGAAATAATACAGCAGGCTGACTCACTGGGGGTAGCCTCTTTCCTTGTTGTTTCAAGGAGCTGGCCCTTCTGTGATGATGGGAGGCACTGGCCGGTCACCAGGCACGCTGACCTTCACCTGGGCCAGTCTCGGCTTCCTGCCCTTCAGAATGGGAGGCTGAAATTAGGAGAGCTCGAACGGGCCTCGGAGGAGATGTCTGGAGACTCTAAGTCTCCCGTTGCAATCTGCCCACCCTAGGAGAGGCCAGCTCACGTAAGCGGGTGAGTCCCTGCCTATCCCCTCCAAGGCTCCCCCTTGCTCTGAGGACTAAGTCCCAGGCCCCCAGGCTACCTGGCTGGCCTTTTGTGCTTTCTACCATCTGGGCTACCTCCTGGTCCCATGAGGCTACAAACCCATCCTGGACTTCCCCACCTCCAGACCTGCCCTCCCATTGTGACTTCTGCCTCACTGTCCCCCTCCCCCAGGTCCTCCCCACCAACACCTGCTGGGTAACTCTTCTAGAAGCCTTCCTCAGGCCACCATGCAGGGTTGGGGGTTTGTTTTCCTTTCCCAGTGTACTTTCCTTTTGGTGTTTAAATTTCAGATTTTGTATTTGATTCCCCGAGGATTGTGACCTCCCTGAGGGCAGAGATACAGGGTTTTTCATTCCCTCGTTGTTGTTATTTAATTAAAAGGCTCTAACTTTAAAATCAGATCTTACAAATATAGGGGTGCTGATGCCACCCTAATGAGCACCCCCAACTGGAGTGGACGGGCAGATCCTAGTGATTCCCAGGACACCGAGGAGAAAGGTGGGCTCCAGAGTCATGACCCAAGGCTGGGGAGAGAAGGGACGCTGGTCACCTCCCTCTGTGGCCCTCTTTGGAGACTGTCCTCTTGGAGAGCTGTCCATTTTCCTGGGCTCTCTGGGGCTGGCGCTGGACCTGGAGCCTGTCTGGAATCTGACATCTCTTGGCCCCCCTGGAGCTCACGTTTGATGCTCATTCCCTCTCTGAGTCTCTCTTGCACTTATCACTACCTGAAATCACCCTACGTATTTGCTCTTGAGCTTATCATCCATCTCCCCTGCTAGCACGTCAACTCCATGAGGGCAAAGATTGTTTTTTCTGTCCCCAGAGCCTCGCCATGGTGGTAGGTGCTCAGTCCCTATTTATGGGATGAATGGAAGTAGAAACTGACAAGGAGCGCTGACGCCCGCCCCCCCCCCCCCCAGGGGTCTGGCACACTTGATCGTGATGGCTAGCGTCTGCTCAGCACTTAGGAGTGGCCATGCTACTCTGAATGCCTCCCTGGGTTTTTCCCCTCTCTATCCTCCCAACAGCTCCGGAGGCAGGCTCTGAGGGTCCCACTTTACGGAGACGTTCAGCAACCTGCCCTCGGCCACTTTGCAGCAGAGTTAGAATTTAGCTCCAACTATCTGACCCCACAGCTCGTGCAGGGAACCGCCCGCCTTCACTGGCCTTTTCATGGTTCCATGCTGGGAGCGCGCTGGGCAGGACTCGGTGAGTCACACCCAGAACTCAGGCCTCCTCCCCAAGCATCGAGTTCTTTCCCCGCAACCCCCAGTGTCTGTCACACTGACAGGCCGTTCCTCAGAGGAAATCCTTTCTGTGGGGCCAGTGTCACATGGGTCCAGGAATGCCACAGGTTTTGCAGAGCCGGGGCCCACCCTGGGGTGCCCCACCCTGACCACCCCGACTACACCCTTCCCTCCCGCAGGCCCGGAGCTCCGCCTGCGGCTTGCTCACTCGCTGTTGAGAAGTGGGTGGCCACAAGCCGGCCGTTGTAGGCTGGATGTGAGCCAGTTGGGGTTGTCAGGTTAAATTCCTTTATTCGGGACTGGGCAGCAGTTTGGAGCCTGGCTTATGTAATTTGCATGTTTATCTGTTTGCTGATTTCACATTCAGCTTGGCTCAGAAATACTTGTAGAAAATGGATTTGTAAAAAATTCCATCTGTGGTATCTCTTGTCCCCATTTGCTTCTAGGTAAAACCACCTGAATGCCTGAGTGGGTGGGGGGGAGGGTAGATGCTCCCAGCAGTCTTTGCTTGTTCGTGTGCTCCTTTGGCAAGGCGAGGGGGTGGCCCCGCAAGTCCCTACACTTGTCCCCTCTAGGTAGCAGCGGGGTTTGTCATGCAGGCCCCTCGCTGGAGCCACTTTGCTGGGGGAGCCAGAGAGGCACGTGTTTGTGGCTGGGATGTAGCCCTTAGGCTCTGGAAGCCCTGTGCCTTGGGCAACCGCCTTCCTTCAGCATGCTGACGTCAGCTGAGCTGGACAGGGGAGGAAGGCTCCAGAAGCACGTCTGTGCCCCTTGGTTCGAACGAGCCTGGTGGGTGAGTGCAATCTTGGCAAGTCACATCACCTGCATGGGCCAGGCCAATTCACCTGCTCCCGGGGCTGGTCACACCTTCCCTGCCATAGGGTCACAGGTGGATGAGGGAGTCCCAGCTGCAGGTGAGCGCTTGGTCTCAGCTGCTCTGAGCACTCCCTCTTTTCCCGGGGTACTCCCTAGCTGGGGAAGTGAGTCTGGTGGCAGCGTGGCTCACGTGCAAGGGAGCTGGCCACTTCCGCCTGCCTCCGCCCCGGCACTCCCAGTGGTTGGATCCACACAGCTGCTGGTGAGCTAGCCCTTGGCTCGGGTGTTCTTGGCTGGGGCCCATGCTCCGGCCAGTCCCAGGGGCGCGACGGGCAGAGCCTGCCCCTCCTTGGGAAGACTCTTATTGGGGTATAGGGTGCAGACTGTGTATCTTGATCACTCATTTCCCTCCCAGGTTCCCGGCCATCCCTAATGGCCAGAGTGACTTTTTTTCTTTTTTTTTTTTTTTTTTTTTTTTTAATTTTTAATATTTTATTTATTTATTTGACAGAGAGAGAGAGACAGCGAGAGCAGGAACACAAGCAGGGGGAGTGGGAGAGGGAGAAGCAGGCTTCCCGCCGAGCAGGGAGCCCGATGTGGGACTCGATCCCAGGACCCTGGGATCATGACCTGAGCCGAAGGCAGACGCTTAACGACTGAGCCACCCAGGCGCCCAAGAGTGACTTTTTTTCTTTTAGAGAATGGCCTATGGGAAAAAGTCAGTGTCACCCCACTGGGCCCTCGGGTCTTATCCCAGCCCGGGATCCTCAGTACAGTGTGAGGGTGTAAACGAGGTCTGAGGTCTGAGTTTGGACTGGGGGCTACTGGTCACAGACAGGATGAGTGTGGTGGCACGTGCTCAGAGCAGGGGGTGACAGTCATTCCTTTCTCCATCTTCATCTCTATCTTCCCTCTGACTTTTCCCCTTTATCCTTCTGGTTATGCAATGTTTTCCTAATCACCTGGGCTTCACTTTAGGCCAATGTAGGAATCTCTGGACCTCAGGCTGCTTGTCTGTGTTTTTTAAAAGCTCCCTGGGTGGTCCTGCTGCACAGGGCTGGTTGAGAACCCCTGGGTTCTGTCTCCGGGTGGCACCTGTCTGGCTCTGATGCTGGCCCATTCCTAACTAGGAGCAGGCCTCGGGCACAAGCTAGCAAGAGCTTCAGATGGAGTTAAGTAAATGGTTTATATGCACAGTGTTTATCCCTTATGATGTTCTGCACACGGTAATCGATCCTCACTCTGGTTTTCTATTTGAGGTAAAGATAAAAATTCTCCTTTTAAAAGAAATTTAAGTGTAAATGGGGAGAATTAAAAAAAAAAGCACTAATGAGAAAAAATAGTAAAACCAGGCATCCCTAGATGTGGCCAAAATCACAGATGTGATGCCCAGATGTCCAAAGTGTGTAAAAACTGTAACTGGGTGACCTCAAAGGGCACCCCCAGGCCCCACGTCCTGATGGACCTGAGAGGTGCTCACCATGGATGGCCTAATAAAACGGACAGATAGCCCAGACTGTTCACACCAGCTGCCTGGACCCAGAGGAAACAGGGTTAGCAGATTCGGGGGTGATGGTACATGAGGTGTCCCCCTCTTGCTTTACTCAGTGACCCCCCCAAACAGACCAGCTGGTTCTCTCTGTTGCAGTGGGTCTCCACCTCTCCTGGATCATAGTGGCAGCTGGGAAGCCCCCTGGGCAGCACTCGGGGCTTCCCCCCCACACTCCCCCCGCCCCCACCGGAGACATTGCTGCATAAACCCAGTGAATGCAAAGTTACCAGGATCTGACTCCATAGGACTCAGGCACCCGCCCTGGCACGTGGGCGGATCAGGTCATGGGGGGCTAGCAGTGCTGGCCCCAGGCCTTGACTTCTCAGATGGAGGAGGGCCCTCACCCTCGCCCCCAGTGCTTACACTATCCGGAAGGGACATAGAAACAGAACTTCAGGTGAACAGACCCTGCCTGGCCCCAGCCTGCTTTTCCTGCCTGTGTCTGGGGGGAGCCACCTGTTGCCACCGGCGAGCTGGTCCCTGTGCCTTCCTTTCCTGATTGTGTGAGGTTCCTGTTGTCTTTTAACTGGTCAGCCCACTCTGGGTATCAGGGATTGCAGACTTCTTGCCGAAAGGAATAGTATGGAGTCTTCTAATTTCCAGACCTCTCAGGAATGCTGTGCTGATCTGTGGGGGTGGGGTGAGGTATTTCTCTTGAGCTGATAAATAGCATCGGCAAACCTTTTCTGTGACGGGACAGATAGTAACTATCTTTGCCTTATGGGCCGCACAGACTCTGTTGTAATTTATTCAGTTCTTCTGTTGTATGTAACCCTGCCGTGGCTGCAGCCCGGAACAGCTTGGCTTACGGATGCTGGAATTAAGAGTTTCCTGTCATCTTTACCTATCGTAAAGTATTACTCTTTCAGTTTTTCCCCCAACCATTTATTTTTTTATTTTTAAAGATTTTTTTTACTTAGAGAGAGAGAGAGAGCATGAGCAGCGGGGAGGGGCAGGCAGAGGGAGAAGCAGACACCCTGTTGAGCAAGGAGCCCCATGCGGGGCTCGATCCCAGGACCCCAGGATCATGACCTGAGCCAAAGGCAGATGCTTGACTGACTGAGCCACTGAGGCGCCCCTTCCCAACCATTTAAAAACAGAATCATCATTCTGTGTACTGGAACGCGCAATGGGTTGTGGTTTGCAGGCCCCTGTTCTAGAAGCCCGCGCTGCAGGGGAGGGTGGGTCTTGCAGATTGGAGCAAGTTGTTCTAATCATTTCAGTTCTGAAAACTAGTTCTGAAATAGGTCCCGATCTTCTAAGCCTGCTGCTTAAAATAGAACCGTGGGTCTGTGACTTAGTTCCCGCATTCAGCTAAACCTTAAGTCTAGTGGCGAGGAGGAGAGGAACCTGGAGGGATAAAACTTGTCCTGTGCTGGGTGTGCAACCTTGGGCAGGTGGCTCAGCTTCTCTGAGCCTTGCTTCTTCCATCTGGAGAGGCAAGAATAGTGGGACCTACCACGTCAATGGAATGATCAGTGCAGGGCTTAACACATACCGGGCACATGGCACAACTCTGCAGGAAGGTCAGCTATGTCCTCTCCCCTCTGCAATGAGTTCAGGAGCACAGGTGGATGGGAGTACTTTTTTCCTTCAGCCAGCAGCCCTGCACAGTAGATCTTACTTGGCACTTTATGGAGAAGGAGGCCCAGAGAAGTTACAGAGCTTGTCCAAGGTCACAGCTGATAATAAATAGATCTAGATCTATTTATTTATATATTTATATATATATGTATTTATATAGTAGATCTAGAAGACTGTGTAACTCGAAGGACCTAGCTCTTTCCATGCAATGTCCTTGCAGGGGACCAGAGGGGGGTTAAATCTAATTCAGCTATGTACTTGCTGAGCTGTTAATGTAATCAGAATCTTTCCTTTTACAGTCAGGCTCTTGTAACTCCTCTGTGCTGTGCCTCAAGTTCTTTGGGGACGAGCATCATTTGGGGGACCTCACGGACTTCCAGCAGCTTGTGGGGGGCTCCAGGCTGAGGGTTTTGTGTAAATATCTTAGGGGGGCAACTTTGTCGTTCTGCAAAGAGCTCTAGTTTAGAAGTCCCAGCCTGGAAACAGGCATCTGGGGAAGTCTTTAAGTTTATCGGACCCTCTTGGGCAAGAACATCTGTGGTGTCTGAGTCTCTGCGGGGTTAGTGGGGAAGGCTCTAGAAGGTTCTAGAAGACTGGATTCGGGGTAGCTGCATTTGAAGAATGGAATCATCGGGGTCTTAGGAAACATACTGGCGGTGAGTTCCTAACCGGTGTTAGGCCTCGGTTTTCCCTTCTGTAAAATGGGGACAGAAATGTCATTAGTGGCCTGTTGCCTGAGCACGTGTCTGTGGGGCGCCTGCAGTGGGCCTTGCTCTGAATGCACAAAAGAAGGCTGGGGAGGAAGCCTGGCCTTGGATTATGGAGGCCTCTGGAGATAAAGCCCAGGCAAGGGAGACCGTGGCAGGGTCGGTGCATCTGGGCCAGCCGCGGTTAGGCTCCGGGCTGGGTTTCCTGCACCCCTTGCTCTTGTCTGAAGGCTTCATCAGAGAAGCCGGGACACCCGGACATTGGACTCGCCAGTCAGCTGCCCCGTCCGTAACCTGGAGCATCTCCTGCTCGGTTACCTGAGGACAAGCGGCCTGGACCCAGGCTGCTGGAAACCCAGCCCCCACCTGTGAGTGGCCAAGAGGTTGGGGTGGGGACAGGGGTGTCAGGAGAGGGGGGAAGGGGTCTTGGGAGAGAAAGAAAGATGGACACAGGTGTGACCAACTGTCCCCAGTGTGCCCTAGATGGAGGGGTTTCTTGGGATACAGGACTTGCAGGGCAGAAACAGGGAAAGTCTGGAGCAAACTGGAGCAATCGGTCCCCCTTGGTCAGTCGGTCACGCCGCCCTGACTGCAGCATTGGGCAGTCTGGGTCATGGCTGGGCAGTGTGGGAGGGGTCAGCTCTCCCCTGAGCATCAGGGTCTGCTCAGAGCCCCTGTGCATGAGGAATCACCAACTCTGCTGTCCCCTGGGTCTGTGGGTGCATGACGGGAGAAACCAGCCTCACCCCCACCCGCCACCCCTGCAGGTCCGGGTCCCAGAGCACAGAGCATTTCGGAAATGCCATGGGGTGAATGGCTGGGGTTTGAGGGTCTCCACCACGCTGGGGCAAATGACTCAGATGCTCGTTCATGCTTTGCCACCTTGCATATGCTGTTTCCCGTCCCTTGGGCGCCACCTCTGTGACTCATCCATCCCTTGGCCCCTCACGACAAGCAGTGTCTCCCACCCCCACTGTGTCCCTCTGAGCTGAATCTCACTCAGCTCCCTAACTGGCCTTCTATGTTTCTGCATCTTTCTCCCCATACACTGCGAGCTCCTCAAGGGAAGGTCCCCACTGTAGTGTTTCCTCTGCTGCACTTGGCACCTGGAGGCCCTGTAAAGGTTTCTTGAAGGAATGAATGACACTGAACATGTAGAGCAGAGAGTCATGCATTCCTTGCTGAGGACCTCCTGTGTGCCAGACGCTGTCCTGGGAAGTGGGCTGGGAGCAGTGGGCATGACTAGCAGAGTCTCTGCGCTGATGGAACGTGCATTCTAGAAAGATCTAGAATCCTCTAGATTCAACAAGCAGGCAATAACTGCACAGACCATATCAGAAGGTCACATATGCTCGGAAGGAAATGCAAAGAAGAAGGGAAGTCACTGAGCCCCTGCCAATTGCCAACAGGCTGGGAATGGAGGGGGGGCGGCTGATGGTTCAGGCCTAGCACATGCGGCGCCTTCCCATGGAGGCAGAAAGAAGGTACCTTCCCCTGGGTGGTGGCGGCCCTCCTGTGCAGTGCTGTCAACTCAGGGTTGGTGGCATGTGGACCCTCAGTCCCTTCAAGGAAATCTGTAAAAGCCAGCATTGTGTGAGGCAGGGGAGAAAACATATTTGGGAAAGTCAGATGGTGTCCTGTGCCTCGTGCGGGAGCTGAGTGTGTGTCTGCTCCTCTCCTCAGCGTGGGAGTACCAAGTACCAGGCTCCCATGCTGGCCACACTTCTCCCCCCTTCCCCCCCCGCCCCCGCCGCTGGGTGGGTGACCTTGCCAGGGCAACAGCAAGAAGGGACATGGGCTCCCAAAGGGACTGGTGGCAAGAACCCAGGTGCCCAGGCTTTTCCAGGAGGAAAGGGATCAGTCTCGCTCCAGCCCCAGGCAGGGGACTACCAGGGAGAGGGCCAAGGGGGATACGGAGGGTGACAGCGTCATCAGCTGCCATGGGTTGCCCCTGACAGTGGAGTGCTATCCCCTGGGGCTGACGGGGTGCTCAAGCCCAGACACAGGGCCCTCCAGGAGGGGTGCAGGGCCACAGCGCCCTGAGACTGGGAAACACGCCGCTCCCCTGGGCCCCAGAGGATGGCTTCGACCCGGTGCTGAGGTCTGGGCAATTCGGGTGGCACTTCTTAGTCTACGAGGATGTCACTCTGGGGGTAACACCCTCACGCTGAGATGCCAGAGCACCGAGGAACAGAAGTCAGTCCACAAGCCAGGTGCCCTTGGCTTCCCACAGACACATCCTAAACCTGGCATCTTGAAGCCCTGGCAGGAACAGGCATGAGCTAATTATAATCAGCACAGCCTGTGAACAGTTGACCTTGGACTCCAGAGAGGTGAAGGTTCCCTGGAGGGAATGTCTCCAGAGTGCTCTGAGGCTTGCAAATACAAGGCAGGTGTTAACAATACAGGGTGTGGACTCTTCTGGATAGTCCAGTGGAGATCTCCTTGCAGCTTCAGCAGAACGGGGACGATTTTAATGGGACTCCGCTAAGAGGAGAGAAGAAGGCAGCAAGATTACTTGCTGTGTGACCTTGGGCAGGTTAGGTAACCCCTCTGAATCTTGATTTCCTTATAAAAAAAAAAGCCAATCATTCCTGCTGTGGGTCTGAGAGTAGGTGAGAGACCTCAATGAGCTGAATGTGTATAAACACCCAACGCAGTACCTGACACCTAGTAGGTATTTAGCAATGTTAGTTCCCAGCCCTCTACCCATTGAAAAATCCCGGAGGGCTTCCTGGAGGCAGTGATGGGTAAATGGAGCCAGGGAAAGAAGAGATAGAGGGGAGAAGCCCCAGGGAGCTCCTGTTGCTGGGAAGGAAGTGGGAAGTGTGGAAGGTAAGGCTGCCGAGGTAAATGGAGAAGGACTTTAGCTGTCCTGTTAAGATGGAGGATTTTCTCAGGGTATACGGAGCACTGAAGGGTTAAAGTCAGGAAGGCCCTGACCCTGAGCCCTTGCATGCCCTCTTCTGCGGAGAAGAGAGGACTCAGGTCCCTCTGCCTCCTGCAAGACAGGCAGGCTTCTGGGGCACCTGGGTGGCTCAGTCGGTTAAGCGTCTGCCTTCGGCTCACGTCATGATCCCAGGGTCCTGGGATCGAGTCCCGAGTCCATCGGGCTCCCCGCTCATCGGAGGGCCTGCTAGCCTGCTTCTCCCTCTCCCTCTGCCCTTCCCCCTTGCTTGTGCTCTCTCTTTCTCTCAAAAAAAAAAAGAAAAAAAGACTAGCAGGCTTCTGGGGGAGGAGTTGAAGCACTCTGATGCCTAAGGCTTGGGAACCAGGCACGGTTTTGGCTCTGCAGGGCCAAGGGTCTCCCCAGGGTTCAATGAGCACAGCCCCCAGCGCTCCCTCCCTCCAAGAACTCCCTTCTGGAATGAACACTGCCTTCCTTGGGCTGTTCATCCCACAGCTGGAGTGCCTTTTCTTAATTGAAAAGTGATGTTCAGGTTGTTCTGTTTTCTAAACCAAACCTGAAAACCACGGGAGGGCATTTTTCTTACCTGGAAAGAATGCCGGGCTTTCTAACCTGCCTTGTTCTTGGTGATGACACAGGCCCAGGGTCAGTGGGATCTGGCCCACGTGGGTCCCTGTGGGTCCTGGTGGGTCTGAGAGGCAAGCCCTACTGTGCCCCAGGCTCAGTGCCGGGCTCTTGTGTGCTTGTTGATGCTGTTGTTATCCTCACTTTGTAACTGAGGAACACTGAGGAACAGAGAGGTTAATAAACTTGCCCAAAGTCACACAGCAAACAGATGGAGCAGCCAGGTTCAGTCCCAGACTGGCCATACTTCAAAGTCTCTACCTTTTCTGTGCAGCATAATGTGATTGCTGGGCTTAATACTCATTTGAACTTGTTTTGAAAGTCTAACAGAACCGCAAAATCTCTTAATGTGTTATTAGAGTGTGTTACATTAAAGCCCTTTAATTTTTTTTTTAAACTGTGACTACCACCTTAAGGGAATCGAAATTTTAACAATGTACCTGTGATTCCACTGCTGTAAGAGAACCCCTTGTCTTTTTCCATATTCCTTTCAATCTTTATCTTTTTTTTTTTTTTTTGACACAGCTTTTGCATAATTTACCAGCAGGAGTTGGCAAACTACAGCCCCCTGGCCAAATGCCACTTGTTTTTATAAACAAAGCTGCTGGATCACAGCCATGCGGGTGGTTTACACATTGCCCCTGACTGTGTTCACACCACAACTGCAGATCTGAGTAGTTGTGACAGACACCATATGGCTGGAATACTCCCCGATCCTTTCCAGAAAAAGTTTGCCAACCCCTCCTCCAGAATGCACGGAGTCTTTCAGCATGCCCTTCCTCCTGTTAGCTACAGCATTATGCCACGGTGTGAACCATCACATTGTTTCATTGTGAACGGCCCAGAATATTCCACGAAATGATATCACACACTTTTCTCCATCATTTCCTCTTTGCTGGACTGTTATATTGCATCTTTGCTTTCGTTTTGTTTTTCCTCCTTTCCTCATCTGTCAATTTATTATTTATTTAAAACACTTACATAACACCTGCTGTTTACCTGCGCTGTTCTAAGCATTTTACCGATAGAACTCACTTTATTCTCAGATCAGCGATAGGAAGTTCATATTATTATTACCCCCTTTTTAAAGATTTTTTAAAATTTATTTATTTTAGAGAGAGAGAGAGCAAGCAGGGAGAGCGGAGAGGGGCAGAGGGAGAAGGAGAATCTCAAGCAGACTCCACGCTGAGTGCGGAGCCTGATGCCGGGCTTGATCTCATGACCCTGAGATCACGACCCAAGCTGAAATCAAGAGTCGGCGGCTTAACAAACTGCGCCACCCCGGTGCCCCCTTACTCCCATTTTATAGATGAGAAAGTGAAGTCAGAGAAGTTAAATCCACTTGGCTTAGGTCTGAATCTGCTTAGCAGGCTAGCTCCGGAAGCTTAGCATCTTTTAGGAAGTAACCAGAAGAGGCAGGCCTTTGTGACTGGGTGTGAGTGGGAGTCTAGGGCAGTGACTCATCAGGATGAGCCCTGCCCTGCACTCCCTGCCCAGCCCAGCTGCCCCACATCACCCAGGTGTGGCTATTCTCTGGTCTTCCTTGTCACAAGCCAGGCAGCTAGGGCCCTGTGACCACACGCTTTGTTTCTCTGTGGAAAGGGGGGTTCGCCGCCATTGCTGAAGAGTAAGAAAAGGCAGGGCCAAGAAAAGGATGTGTCGCGGTCAGGAAAATACCACGTGGGTGATAACAGCAAGAGTAGATCAGGGACTCCGCTTTGTGGCCAGAGGGGTCCCGGGCTTGCTCAGTTGTTAAGTAAGTGATAAATTTGCAAATTCTCTAGTCAAACTGAGAACACTACCACCAAAAATGCAATGTAACTGTCCAGCAAAACAGAAACGGCTAAGGATGGTTTGTGACATCCACCCGTGGAATGTTCTGGATCACTTACAATGAGAACTGTTAATGGTTAACACCATGGGTGGTGTGTGGCAGGCTTGGTGTTAGTCTTCCCCGAGTCAGGGGGCCTTATGAGACCTGCAGACCTCACCAGGAGGATAGGCAGGCCCAAAAGGCGACATGACATTTCCAGGCTCACAGAACCCTCGTGGCCCACCCCTGAGGGTCTTGGGGGACTGATTAAAATCCCTGGTTCACAGAGACATTCTGAAAGGTGAATTCAGTGAGGGCTTCCCACAGGACGTGTGAACTGGTGAATTACAAAAGGTCTCAGGCTGAGAAACGCCATGTTATAGAGATCGGGGGTGGGAGGGAGACCATGGGAGAACGCTGGATGCCATGCCCATCTTCCAGAAGCGAGAAGGGAGACTGAGTTGTCAGGCCACCCAAGGGTGCAGGACCTGGTCGGTTCGCTTCCTCTCTGTGATCTTCACGCCAACCGACAACCACAGCGTCTGGTGCAGAGTAGAGGCGTTGAAACAAGATTTGCCATTAAAGGCGCCGAGCCTCTCCCAGGCTTTGGAATGGAGGGAAGGCAGGCCCGATGTGGTTCTCACTTAGAAGATGAAATGAGCCCAACCCAAACCTCTGCCTGCTCACTCGGGGTCCTTTGAGAGCCTGCCCTTCTTCTTTCCCTGGCCTGTCTGGGTGGAATGAGAAGGCACAAGGCGGGGGAAGTTAAGAGCTGGTTTTTCTCAGCCTTCAGTTTCTGGAACCCCCGGCCCAAGGCCCCCCACAGCTGCGGTGTCCCTGTCTGGCCTGATTGATTTTGAGCCGTACACCCAGGAGACCCACTGGGGAGGCATCACCAGGCCCATCAGCGGTAACCTCAAGCTATGCAGGCCTCTCGGGCTCGTCTCCATCTCAGCCGCGCTTACCGTGTGGGGCTGGCCTCGGCCGGGCGCCTTGTCAGTCTGAGCTGCTGGGGTTCACCCCCGAGCTTGTGTGCCTCTGCAGTCAGTCGGGTGTGTGATGGGAAATCCTGTTCTGACTCAGAAAGGAACCCCCCTTCTCTTGCCTTCCTGACTCACTTCCTCATTTTGCTGACCATTCTGCATCGTGGCATGGGTGCTGGGGCCGACAGGCCTGAGCTTGCTCCCGACTCTGTGCCTCGGCAGCCGTCTGACCTGGGTGGGACAGTTGGTCCCTCTGAGCCTCAGTTTCCCCATCTGTAAAGGGGCGCAGTCACTCCTGCCTTGGTGTCGGTGGATAAGGGATGCACAGCATCTGCCCCGTGCCTGGCACACAGCAGGGGGCCTCCCATGTGGGAACTTTTGCTCACATTTCCCCCAACCCACAGGAGCCTCCTTTGGCATCCAAAGGTCAAGCTCCATGGTAAACTTGACACCCACCCAGGGCAATTGTAGGCCACAGATGAGCCTGAGGTGGGGACAGTAGAGCAGGCCGGACACCTGTTACCCACCAAACAGCGTTGGCCACAGTGCGTGGCCAGGTGCTTTGGTGGCTAAGGGCCCCCGAGGACAGGCTTCAAGCACAGACACTGTTGGGAGGCTGGAGGCTGCTTTCTACAGCTCATTAGATGTTTGCACATTTGATCAGATGTCGAGAAAAGATCTTTTGACTTGAACCCTTGGCCTTGTGAAGAGCAGGTTTGTGATGAGAAGGATGCCTTAGGGAAAATGACATTTTAGGAGGCATTTCCCAGGGCGCCTGGGTGGCTCAGTTGGTTAAGCAACTGCCTTCGGCTCAGGTCATGATCCTGGAGTCCCGGGATCGAGTCCCACATCGGGCTCCCTGCTCGGCAGGGAGTCTGCTTCTCCCTCTGACCCTCCTCCCTCTCACTCCCTCTCATGCTCTCTGTCTCTCGTTCTCTCTCTCGCAAATAAATAAAATCTTAAAAAAAAAAAAAAAAAAGGAGGCATTTCCCAGCATGTGGCCTGAGGTGCCAGGTTGCAAAGAGCCTGCTCAGTCCCACGTTGTTTCAGAGGGTTGGGCAGATGCTGTCTGGCCGCTTGTGGATCTGTCACTGACCAAAGGATGCCACCCCCTTGCTCATGGACCCTCACTAGCTCCCTATTGCCTGCAGATGCAAGTCAGCCCACCCCCTTTGTATCCCCTGCCATTCAGGCCCCAGAGCCTGCCTCTCTGACAACTGCTTCCTTCTGTTTCCCTTTAAGAATTCCCAAGCCCTCTCTGCAGCCTGAACTTGGCCTTGCATTTTTTCACCTCCTAGCTTTTGCTCACACTGGCCCACCCACTTGTCTTGTTCTTTGCCGCTTTGCATCTTATCCAGGCCCTGCTTTTCCTCCACACCTCAGCCAGAGTGTCCCCTCCTCTGTGAACCCCTCCCTGGAACTCCTGATCACCAGCATCGCTCTGTTCTCTAGGCTCCAAGAGCTTCTGGTGTGCCTCTCCACTTGGGCACCTGTAACGGCCCCATTCAGAGTTCGCGGTCATGCAGACCATGAGCTTTGTAACCTGTAGGCCGAGCCAGGCTGGGCGCGGGCCTCAGCACTGGGCACACCTGGGTATGGAAGTCAGATGATCTTGGATTTGACTCCTTATCTCCCAACTACTATCTCTGGGCAGGCCGTGCGACTTCTCCATCTCAGTGTCTTCATCTATAAACTGGAACTGGATACTGAGACCCAACTCTCAAGTATAACAAAATATTTTTATGATTAACTCAGCAAAACCTGTCGCATCGAGTAACTTCTCACAGGGAGTGTTTGTTCCTCCCAGGAATTCCCAGTACCGAGGGATGTGTCCTTGAGTTGCAAACCCTGGCAAGCCCATTGGAATGCTTCCCAGGGCCTCACTCTGCTCCTGAGTTTGCTCAGCCCACCTCTTTGGGGTGGCAGAGTTTGCTTTCTGTTTGTTCCATTGTGGGATGTGAAAGTTTCATGCCACTCATATAATGTCCGTAAGCCCGCTTTGCATGCTGGCGTGGTGTCAGGTTCTCAGAAGCAGTCTGGCCCAAGGGGCTGGCTAGGCTGCAGCTCTGGAGTCCAACAGACCCAGGTTCAAATCCCAGCTGTGCTTCTTGGGCAACAGTAGTGACCAGTTCGGAGATTTTATTTTATTTTTGAGAGAGAGCAAGCGCATGCGAGAGAGTGAGTGGGGAGAGGGACAGAGGGAGAGAGAGATTCTTAAGCAGGCTCCACGCTTACTGTGAAGCCCAACATGGGGCTCGACCCCACAACCCTGAGATCATGACCTGAGCCAAAATCAAGTCGGTCACTTCACCAACTGAGCTATCCAGGTGCCCCTGAGAGTTTAAAGTCAAGTTATTTCACCTCTCTGTGACTCAGTTTCCTTATCTTTGCAGTAGGGACTATCATAACAACCTTCAAAGTTATCTTAAGGATCAGGTGAGGTCATGCATGCCCGGAGAGGGAGGGGCATGTTGACTGGCACCTAATGTGGGCTCAGTGGATGGAAGGTACAGGTTCACCATTTTGAAAAAGATCTCCAGCAGCCCTTTAGCTCCTCCCATATGGGCATATACCACTGGTAAAGTGCAGGGTTTGGATCCCTGGAGGGAAGAACTTTCTTCTCCCCTGAGCTATGTAAAAAGAGGATGGGCTGCCTGGAAGAGGTAGTGAGCCACCCATCACTGGAGGTGTGCAAGGATCTTGGAGGCCTTTTGATGGGCATATTTTTAAGAAAATTCAAGCAAAAATGGGTGCTTAACCAAGGTCTTTTTGATTGGCCCTCTTAGTTTTTGGATGCTGATTGTTTCTTAACAAAACAGCTTTATTGAGATAAAATTCACAACATACAGCTCACCCACTTAAAGTATACGATTTGATGACTTTTAGTACATTCACAGAGCTGTACAAACATTACTGCAATCATTTTTAGAACATTTTTATTACCCTAAGAGGAAACCTGCACCACCCGCATCCTCCTCCATGTCTATAGATTTGCCTGTTCTAAACATTTCATATAAGTGGAATCATGTGGTATGTGGTCCTTTGTGATTGGTTTCTTTCATAGCATCATGTTTTCAAGGGGCATTTATATTACGGCTTCATGATTGCTTCATTCCTTTTTCTTGCTGAGTAATATTCCATGGTATGGATATAACACATTTTATTTACCCATTCATAAGTTGATGGGCGTATTGGTTGTTTCTGCTTTTTTGGAAGTCAGATGATCTTGGATTTGACTCCTTATCTCCCAACTTTTGTCTGCACGTTTTCATGTGGGGACATGTTGTAATTTCTCTTGGGTAGATATCTAGGGATTGTTGGGTCCTCTGGTAACTATGTGTTCAATCATTTAAGGAACCACCACACTGTTTTTCAAAGTGGCTGCACCATTGTATATCCTCACCAGCAGTGTATGAGGGTTCCACTTTTTCCACATCTTCGAACATACTTTATTATTATTTATCTTTTTGATTCTAAGCATCCTAATGAGTGTGAAGTGGTTTCTCATGTTGGTTTTAATTTGCATTTCCCTGATCGCTAATGATGTTGAACATCTTTCAGTGTGCGTATTGGCTATTTGTATATACATCTTCTTTGAAGAAATGTCATTCAGATCTGTTGCCCATTTTATAATTGGGTTTTTGTCTTTCTAGATATAAGTCCCTTAATCGGATAAATAATTTGCAAAATTTCTTTCATTCTGTGGGGTTTTCTCTTTGCTTTCTTGATGGTGTCCTTTGAGGCACAAAAGTTTATAATTTTGATAAAGTCCAATTTATCTAATTTTCTTTTGTTGCTTGTGCTTTTGGTGTCACATCGAAGATAACATGCCCAGTCCTAGGCCAGGAAGATTTATGCTTATGTTTCCCTCTAAGAGTTTTATAATCTGGCTTTTTGCAATTTGACCTTTGATCTATTTTGAGTTACTTTTTGTCTGTGGTGTGAGGTAGGGGTCCAAGTTCTATCTTTTGCATGTAGATATCAAGTTGTCCCAACACCAGTTGTTGAAAAGACTCTTCTCTTCTCATTGAATTGCCTTGACACCCTTGTTGAAAATTAACTGTAACTATGATAGCTAATTGTTTCTTTATCAGTGGGTCAATTTGAAGAAATGTGCATTACGTAGAAGGTGTTTATACCAAGATAAATCCTGGCCATAGCTCTGCCATTGAGCGGGATCTTGGGTGGATCTCTTTCTAGCTATAAGCCTCAGTCTCCCCATCTATAGAATGGCCCAGCTAGCTAAGAGGATTCCTAAAAAGTGGTCCACTTGTTACATACTGAGACTCAGGGAGGTCTCTGCAGAATCTTTCATTGGCTCCTTGGGGTAACCCATCATCCTGTGAGCTCGGCCCTGCAGCCTGAGATCTGGAGCCAGTCTCAAATCTGAGGGCAGTTTCAGTGACTCCCTGGCCTGGGTTGGCCCCATGAAAGCCAGCCTGCCTTCCTGAGAACATCGATGTTGTGCTCAGTCAGTAAGCAGCACTGCCATCCTCCATGCCAGCGATGCTCCAGGCCTGTGTGTACTGAGCAGATGAGACATGGCCTCCACCCTCGAGGGCGACAGCGTAATGGGAAGGTAGGCACATCAACAACAATCATGGAGCCAGTGGGGCGAGCTGGTGGGTGCTGTGTACCGGGGGCTGCAGGTGCGAGGGGCAGATGACAAAACACGGCTTTGCTGGTAAGGCCATGGGCCTGGCCCAAATGCCAATACTCGCGCTAAGAAGTATCTGGAGAATGTTAGGTTCAGCTGTCCAGGACATTCACGGTCTTTCATCCACCACCTAGCTGCGGCTGTTACTTTACTGACACCTTTGGCTTTCCAACCTTCCCTAACACGCCAGCCAGGTAGTACTGACCACTTGTCCGCAGGTAAAGTGCTCTGGTTAAGGGGAAGAAGCCTCTGGAGCCAGTCAGCCAAACTGTCAAAGTTTCATTTCCAGCTTTGCATGCTTTGGGGAAAGTTATTTAGGATCTCTGTGCTTTGTTTCCTTATCTATAACAGGGGGCTGATAATAGCATCTCCTTTGTAGGGTACAGTGCAGAGAGCTAGCTCTTAGGAAGGTCTCCAGCTCTGACACGTTGGAGTTGTGGGTTGGAACAATGGAGCATTTGCTCCAGCAAGCTAGGCGGGCTTCACAATGGCTTGTTATAACCCATGGCTCTTGCATGTTGTGACCTGGCAACAAAGTAAAATTAGCCTTTCCGTCTCCAGCACAGAAGATGATCATTACAGTCCTGTGCATTTGGATAGAGCGGGGCTTCTTGGCCACAGATAATTCCCTTACTAAGAGTGATTCTGTTGGAAAAAGTCCCAAGGTGAATTGGATGTGCCCTTTCCCTTCGTGACAACCTTCTAGTTTAAAGCCCAGAGAGGATGGAAGTCAGGTGGCAACTATTGCTTCCACTTTACCAACAAGGAGACTGAGTTTGGGAGCTGGTTGGTGGCAGTCTGCACAGGAACCTGGGTCTCCTAATCCCATTCTGGGGCCCACGTGGCCCGAGAGGAGGCTCTGATACTGGGTTAGCAGAGTTGCTGATGTCCCCCCTCCCCCATCCCTGCCTTTCTCCAATTTTCCCTGAACCTGCAGCATGTGTCCATCAAGGACCAGTACAGCCAGAGAGATGCTCCTTCTGGTTCCATACTTCTTCCTTTTAGTGAAAAAAGAACTGAGCTAATAATTATCAAGTACCTACTAAGTGCCAGTGGGAGTAAATATTATTCTTTATAATTTCCAGATTTACCTATCTGTTCACAAATATTCGTAGCACCCGCTGTCTGTCAATGTCTATCCCAGGTACCTTGATCAAGAGAGCAGTGATCAAGACAGGCAAGGGCCGGGCTCAGATATGCAAGTTCACGTTCAAAGGAGAATGGGCGGAGAGCTCAGTGCTGCTGGGGAAGTTGTTGATTTTCATCCTGTGGCAGCCACTGAGTGAGCTGAGTTGTGTGCAGGCATCCAGGTCCCTTTGGAGCCCAGCCCGTCTGGGAGCTCCAGGAGCACAGAATAAGGCCCCCCCAGAACCGCTGTTTCAGAGCTCAGAGAGACCGTCGCACATTACATGCTTTTGGCTGTTGGTTCAAGGGGTTGGGCCTCAGAACCACCGGTTCAAGGAGTCGGCTGGCGCAGCCCTTGGAATTGGAGCGGATTCCTGTTGGCTGCGTGTCCCCCTGTCACTCAGCTCCTTACTCCTCTGGCCTTCAGCCCGCGGGCCAGGCTGGGAGCTGAGCCACCGAGAGCCTTAAAGGAGGAGGGGCCTGGGAAGTGCTCTTCGGAGCCGGAGAGCTTAGTAAGGGCACCCCGAGTACAGATGCAAGTCCATCAGGTGGTTGGCCTTTGGGGACTGCAGATTAAAACCACAATAAACTATCCCTGCCCGCCGATTAGAAGAGGCTAAGATTGAGAAGCTGGCCGTGGAAGGATGTGCGGGAACCAGAACGCTCACACAGCGCTGGTGGGAATGGACTGGGGTGAGGCCGCTTTGGAAAACAGCCTGGCAGTTTCTAAAAAATGTAAACATCACACCTACCATATGATCTGGGCTCTCCACTCCTAGGTATTTCTGCAGGAGAAATGAAAGCAAATATCTGCACACAAGTGTTCAGAGCCGCTTTATTCATAAAAGCTGAAAACTGTCCACCCGTGGGGTCTGCGCAGACTGGGGGCTATTACTCAAGGCAGAAAGGAATGAGCCGTCAATATGGGCATCAGCATGGAGGTATCTCAAGGTAGTTGTGCCCCGTGAAAGAAGCCAGGCCAAAAAGAAATAAATACATACATAGGGCATCATTCGATTTATGTGAAATCCTCCAGAAAAATACCAGGTCATCTCCAGCGACAGCACACACATCAGCGGTTGCCTGGGACAGCGTGTGGGCAGAAGGGAGGGATCAGAAATGGGATCAGGAACCTGGGGGGTGATGGATGTGTCTTTGTCTTGAGTGGGGTGATGGTTTTATGGGTGTACATGTCAAAGCCTACAAATTGTACCGTTTAACGATGCGTTTATTCATCAATTAGACTCCCAGGAAAGCTGTTAAAAATGAAGGCAACCCCATCTCCAGTCAATTAATCAATAAGATGAGTCTGACCCTGCCCTCCTTCGGCAAACTCCTCAACACATATGAGCAGTAAAACAGGAACAGTGTGGTTCAGCTGCAGGGTCCCATACTGGGTCCATGGCTTACTAACCATGCCGTGCCCCCCAAGCCCCCAATTTTCTTTCCGTGAGGTGGAACCAGTGATCCTAACTCCTTCCTAGGTCGGGAGGAGAACATGGGGAAATCCACAGAAAGTGCTTAGTAAACCTGTAATAAAAGCAAAGCATGCACAGGGTCCACGGGCACCCAAGGAAGGGAGGGGGTCATTGTGCAGGGAAGGAGGAAGCTGGGAAGGTCCCCACCTCTCAGTGGCTATAAGTGGATATTGGAAAGGAGAACAGGGAAGAGTCTGTGGGAAGGAGGTGTGGAGGGGTGTGGTAGGAAGGGACTTAGCAGCCAGAACTAAGCTGGAGGAGGGGGCAGCACCCAGACTCGAAGCTCCTGGAAACCTCGACAGTGTGGTGCAACAAGGTGGGAGCTCCATCCTTGAGGGTCGCAAGGAGCACTGGCTTCATCCGCCAGTCCAGGGTTTCTCAAATTGGGACCTGAGGAAGATTTTTCTGGGGGCCACAGGTTGTATGAGAAGTTTTACAATTTTTGTCTAATAAAAACAAATTAAAAGTTAAAACTGTACATGTGGGGCCATGCTTTCAAATTGAGAGACGAAATTTTCACCTAGCAGAAAGCTCTCATTTCTAAAGTCCGTGTTGCTAAGAGTGGGTTCTGAGACTGTGTTATGTGCAACTATGATTTTTCCTTTAAAGAGGTTTGCCATCACCTTATTCCATCAGGGAGCTGCCAGAAGCGGGGGGCAAGGCGTGCGTCGTCGCTGTGGCCAGACTTCCTCCCATGGGCTACGTACGGTGTTATCAGTCCAGACAGTGCGGGGGGGGGGGGGGGGGGGCGGGGGGGGGGGGGGGGCTGCAGAAGGGCAGGCAGGTCTGGTGGGCTCGGGGATGACTGTGGGAATTGCCCCTCTCCGGGGAAGATTCCTCCCTGAGAGAAGGCATGAGGCCCTGGGGACCTGACTTGCGCCTCGGCTTTGCAGGGCCAGTAAGGGGCCTGGAGGAGGAGCATGGGGACATCTGTCACGGCAAGGCTGTCACAGATCCCTTGGGAAGGGAAGTCAGGGCAGGTGCAGGGACAAAGGGCTGACATCCCATCCTGGCTTCCATCCCGTTGGGCCAGCTCTTCTCAGGCAGGGGCCTTGGAGGCGGGGGCAGCACCTGGGGCTGGCCTTGCTGCAGGCCAGAAGGAGCACTGTCCTCCTGGGTCAGAGCCTTGGGAGATGTCATCCATGGGGTTCTTGGGAGTGTGAGTGGTGTTTTTACCGCCGGAGCATGGGATTGAGTCACGGCCTGTGGTGTGAGAAACCAACCCCCACCTAACGCTCTCTTCTGAATCAGAAGCCAGGAGGACCGCGTTGACTGGCCAGAGCGACCTCGTGCCTGTGGTCTGAGGCTCTGTGTCCCAGCCAGGTCGGACTGGTACTTGGATGCACTGCCCAGCGCTCTCTGACCTGCATCTGATGGCCAGTCGCTGCCTCCTTGTCTTCTGACCGCCCTGCCCACACCGCCAGCAGCTGACCATGACGCTGGGGACAGGGTGCCTGTCAGGACCGCCCCCCCTCAAGATCCCTACAAGGAGCCCTCCCCTTCGAGGCCTCTGATTGGTGCCCCCCCTCCCCCAGCAGCCGGAGCCAAGCACACCTGTGCCCCAGGAGCTGTGGCCCCACACCTTGGAGCCACCTGCCCTGCCCCAGGGATGCATTCTGCCCACACCCCCTTTCCCCCATTCTCTCTTAGTTGCCCCGTGCATTCTCTCCCCTCCCAGATATTTGTATTTGACTTTGACCATGCTTAGACCATGGGTAGAAATCTTGGCGTCCTCCGGGCCGTGCCATTTGATGGAGAGCTTGGCTTTAGTCCGTTGAGAGGACTCGGAAATGCTGTTTTAGAGTCAGTGTCTGGGGCGGGAGCTGGGCCAGAGAACGGTGTTCACCGCCAGTTACCATTTATCCGTGATGGACGGCTGTTCGAAAATCGCTCTCAGAGCCCTTGCTGTGAAAGCCGTCGCTGGCCCGTCCCCTTTGTGGCTGGAATTGTAAAGTGGACCCCACGACCCTGGTACGACCCGGGGTTTCCGGTGTCAGCATTTTCGAGGCGGCGGGCAGAGGGTGGGTTGCAGCGGCCTGTCGTCTGTGTGGCTTTGGGGCCGTCCCTTCGCCTCTCTGAGCCTGTGCTTCCCTCTGAGACAGGATAAAGCCCAGCATAGGTTCCCAGCTCTGGATTCAGCCCCCTTGGAGGCTGTTGAAAGATGAAATAAGATGGTGCAACACTTCTGTCCCTGCTCTTCATGCTTTGCTCTCAGAATCACCTTCTGCGCACGCCAGGCAGGAGAGAACCCCCCAGGAACATCCCGGGGCTCTGAACGACGCCCTGAACGGTGGCCGGGCCACATCATTGTCGGCTGGACGTAAACAAAAGAGTGTGTTCCCAGAATCCACTTGAAATAAGCTTTGGGATTAAAACCAGCTGCCTGCTCAGTTCCTGAAATTCCATCTGTGTCCACAGAGCAGCAGGAATGAGTAAGGATGGAAACTGTGGCAGGGCAGGAATGAGTCACGGGGAAGCCAGGCGAGTCACAGAAGGGGCGTGCACCCCGTTCCCCGGGCTCTGGGTCAGCGTGCGGCAGGGGCCCCTGGCCAGGCCGGTGGAGCAGGCGTGGGCTGTCCCTGCCTGTAGGGCCTGCCACAGGGGCCAGGGGTTACTCAGGTCTGCATGCTGAAGCCTTCTGGGCTCCAGAAGGAATGCCAGTGGCCAGGCACTGCTTCACCAAGGCTGCCTGGCAGCAGGGGCCGGATCTCTGAGCAGAGGCCCGGATTTCCCCCTGGAGTGGCCTTCTTGGAACTTAGATGTTCATCAGAGATGATCCGCAGAGGGCTGGTTGCCCCAGGCTCCCTGCACTGCGTGGGCAGCCCTCAGTGGGGTTTCAGGGGACACAGGCAAGGGCGTGGAAGCTGCATAGAACCATGTGTTTAAAGAGCAAAGGCAAGTCCTGCACCTTCTACTTAACATCCCTCTGACTTTGGGCAACGTTCTTAGTATCACTGATCCTCAGTTTTCTCAGCAATAACGTAGGGGTAATAACAAGTCTCTCACCGGGGCTTTGTAGGATAAATGAGTTAATAGCCATAAGCCCTTCATCCTAGAGTCAGGCACACACAGAGTGCGAGATACTTGTTGCCTATTACGATTATTATCCTTAATCCTGCATCCGCCACCTTTGGCAGGCTTATTTGCCTTTCTGAGTCTGTTTCCATCTAATAAGTCCGGCCACATAACAGCCACTCTGTGAACCTGACTTTGCCCCTCTCTCTGCGTGGGAAGGGTTCGTTGGGTGTCACGTTGTACGGCGTTCCCTAATGGAATTTGGTTAGGTCCGAAGCAGGATGCTTACGGCGTCTGGATCACCAAATGGCAAGCTGTATTCTAGTGTTTGCGCATTCCCAGAGAATGTGTTGGAGGGATTGAGGCAGGGGACTGTCCCAGCCTGGTCCTTACGGTGTCTGCCCCTTACCCGTGGCACCACAGAGCCTAGTCGGGGCCTCCGCCCTACAGCCTCAGCTCTGCGGGTCCCAGGAAGGGGAAGGAGGGGTCTGGGCCCACTGACCCTTCAGGAGATAGGGCTTTGAGCCCCAGTAGACAGTCAGTATCAGGCAGTTTTATTGGTGCAGTACCCGGCTTCTGCTGCTCAGTGGCTCCCAGCCCTTCGTCCCTCCAGTTTAGTGGCAAAAGTGGCCGATCTCCAGGCTCCCTCTCGTCTCCTGGCAGCTTCTCGGCTGCCGCACCCCTGCATTGGCAGGCCCCCGAGGTTTGCGGCTGGACTGAGTGGATTCGGCCCACCTGGTTGGATCCTGTCCAATATGGGGTCACTGCCTGCCCTGGGTCACTTCTGTCAGATGCCCCAGGGGGCAGGGAGTTGGACTGGGTTTTGGAGGTGGTGTGGTCCGTGAGACAAGCACAGACTACGGAATCTGACAGAAGGAGGTTCAAATCTCAGTGCCGAAGCCGTGGGTCTGTGTCTAGTCTCAGTGTTTTTTTGTTTTTGTTTTTTTTCCCAAAGATTTTATTTATTGTCAGAGAGAGAGCACAAGCAGGGGGAGCAGCAGAGGGAGAAGGAGACTCCCCGATGAGCAGGGAGCCCAATGCGGTACTCGATCCCAGGACCCTGGGATCATGACCTGAGCCGAAGGCAGGCGCTTCACCAACTGAGCCACCCAGACGTCCTAGTCTCAGTGTTCTTATCTGCGAGTGGAGAAGGTGGGGGCAGCCCTGGCCTCTGAGCCCCTGCTTTCCTGATGAGTCCCCATAGCATTCTAAGAGGAAGGTGCTGGTGGAGAGGAGAAGGTGGGCTGAGCTCCCCCCGCCACCCAGCAGCCTCAGTGCATAGCACGAGGGGAAGCCAGGCTTCTACCTCTGCCGCCCCCTGTGTCACCTTCCTCTCAGGTCGGGGGGCCCCCGGGGCCTCGAGGCCAAGTGCCTAGCGCGGTGTAGGCCGTTTATCATGGCCTGTTCGTGCCCTTCTCTTCCCTTTGGGCTACATCCCGTTTCCAGCACCCTCTGCCCACCGCACACTTACTGACCATGTTTCGGCCCCTCGCTTTGCCCTGAGCCTGCCCCCTCAGCTCTAGTTATGCTCCCCCCTTTTGATCCCACGAGTCTTGCCAGTCTCCTCCAAATGTGTTGGCCTCCCAGACTTATGGCTTTTGCCCCGGGTTCCATCTGAGCACATGATCTGTCCTGACTCGGCTTTATTCCCACGCCCTGGCCTGGCTTGTGTGTCGTCAAGGCCAAAATGTCATTTCTCTTCCGGCCGTCATTTGTAACCACACAGGACGCTGGAAGCCAGGGCAGTTTGCTTTCACTCTCTCTCCTCCGGCAGGCAGCCTTACCTCAGGGGCCCTCCTGCAGCTGCCCCTCTCCGCCCTGACCCCCCGCCTCCCCCCCCCCCCCGTGAGGGCGGCCCCCCCCCCCCCCCCCCGGCCAGGGTCACCTGCCGGAAGCTCAGAGATAGTTGTGTCCCCCCCACATGAACCCTTGCTGGCTGTCGTCCCCCAAGGGCCTGGACATGGCTCTGGAGCCTCTGATCTGGCACCCCACCCCCTACCCTCCACTCCTGCCCCCAGCCCAGCTTCCTCTGGTCACCTCCTCCCTGTTCCCATGCTCCAGCCTCACCATCCCCCCGCCCCCTCCCTGCAAGAGCCTCCCCACTGCCCCGAGGGAGCAGCACCTCCCACCCAGCCCACCTGCTCCAGACCAGGTGACAAGCCCTCCTTTGCGGCCCTATGGCCACTGCCTCTTAAAGCTCACGTGGGTCTGTCCCTACCCCGTCCCCACTCCAGAGCTGCACCTCTGCCCCTGGCTTCCACAAAGGGAAGTCCATGAGATTCCCACTAAGCTTGCGGTGAGGGATGCCTTCCTGGTCCTTAAATCAATGGTGGATGGGCTTTTCTTGAGCTGCCCATTTGATTTTTAACTAAAAACTTTCAACCTTGCATCACAAAACAGGCTCTCCTTCCTGCTGGCTGTGAGAAGGTGTAGAGCAGGAATACCCCCCCACCCCCCAAGGTCTGGGTACTGAGAGGGAGCTCCTGGGGGCATTTAGGGGCCAAAACTTGGATGGGAAACTGGAGTCTTATTGCTGCTAACCTCTAGCGGCTGGTGGTTCCTGCACTTCATGCCGGAGGCAGAACCAAAGCAAAGCCCCCTCTCCATTACCAGTGCTGGTAACTTTGTCACCGATATTTTTGTGCTGCATTGCGGTTGTAGGTATTTGAAATGTCCTTCCTGCCCCTCACTGCTTCAAAATTAAGACAGTGATCAGCCCCATTGTTAGCTCTTGTGATTTAATGTGTTAATAAAAACGTGTGTGTGCGTGCATGTGTATCTCATTAATTTAGTCTTTTGATAACTGGTTTTTTTTAAAAGATTTATTTATTTATTTATCTATTTATTTATTTAGAGAGCAAGCGCAGGGGGAGGGGCAGAGGGAGAGGAAGAGAGAGAATCTCAAGCACGCTCTCCTCTGAGCACAGAGCCGGACTCGGGGCTCGATCTCACGACCCTGAGATCATGACCTGAGCTGAAACCAAGAGTCAGACATTCAGCTGACTGAGCCACCCAGGTCCCCCGATAACTATGTTTTCATATGATTGGTTTCCTTTGTAATTCTTTGCATTTTATTGTTGGCATTTCAAGCCTTTATTCAGAGAAAGTCCACAGAAGTTAAAAGCTGTCCCGCTTGCCTCAAAACCCCCACCCTGGCATGAGCTCATCCATCTGCGGCCCACGCGTGTTCAGGGTTCAGCTTCTCTCCCGTGAGCTTCTTTTTTTAATTTAAAAAAAATTTTTTTTTTAACTTTATTTGAGAGAGAGAGCAAGCGAGCACAAGCAGGGGGGAAGAGGGAAAAGCAGGCTCCCCACTGAGCAGGGAGCCGACGTGGGGCTCGATCCCAGGACCCGGAGATCATGACCTGAGTTGAAGGCAGCCGCTTAACCCACTGAGCCACCCAGGTGCCCCTCTCCTGTGAGCTTCTCGAGACAGGCCTAGCTGGGAGCGTGTGTGTCACTGACTGGGAACGAAATGGTTGGCAGAACGGGCCTAGATGCCCCGGTCTCCTGGACTCTGCCTGCAGGCTCACTGAGCCCAGCTTAGTGAGGCCCCTTGGCGGAGCCCTGCCCCACCCCGCTGGACCCCACATGTCCCATTTAGTGTACCTCGGGGTCTGCAGACCGCCCTGCCTCACAGGCCTTGGGCATTTGCCGCCAGGAGGGCTCTCCCAAGCCTCTCTTGGCCTTTTGGCGATTAAGACAGTGCTTCCTCGCTGTCCTGCCTTCAGAAACTCTGGGAGACTCCTTTCTGCCCCTCCCATGCCTTGCTTTGTAAAGTTACGTAAAAGCCAAGCTTTTGGAAGCCAATCAAGTCCCACACTAGACGGGAGATTAAAGACACAATGAACCAATTTAGAGGCCCGCACATTCTAATGTGCTTTACAAACGGAGCATTCAAAGACAGGGAGTGGCTTCAGGGAACATATTAAATTGTTAGAAAAAAAAAATTGTCTGGGTGGCTCAGTCGTTGGGCGTCTGCCTTCGGCTCAGGTCATGATCCCAGGGTCCTGGGATCGAGCCCCGCATCGGGCTCCCTGCTCCGCAGGAAGCCTGCTTCTCCCTCTCCCACTCCCCCCTGCTTGTGTTCTGTCTCTCGCCGTGTCTCTCTCTCTCTCTGTCTGTTAAATAAAGAAAAAAATCTTTAAAAAAAAAAAAAATCAAAACAGCTCTGAAAGGAAAACAACAGGGTGGGCGACTGAGCTCTGATTTGCAGGCCCAGGTCCCCCTTGCAGACAGCATCCGTCCCCTGCAATCTGGGGGCAGAGCCCACCCCGTGCCGGCCCTGGTGGGGGCCTCAGAGCCCCAGGTCCTCAGTCAATGCTTGTTGAGCCACCAGCTGATGATCAAGAAGAAAGGGCCTGGGGCGCCTGGGAGGCTCAGTCATTAAGCGTCTGCCTTCCGCTCATGTCATGATCCCAGGACCTGGGACTGAGCCCAGCATCGGGCTCCCTGCTCCACAGGAACCCTGCTTCTCCCTCTCCCACTCCCCCTGCTTGTGTTCCTTCTCTCACTGTGTCTCTCTCTGTCAAATAAATAAATAAAATCTTTAAAAAAAGAAAAAGAAGAAAGGGCCAACAAACCAGTTTTTTTTTTAATTTAATTTTTATTTTTAAAGTGATGGTTGCTCTTCCTAGAAAATTCCCAGAGAGCCTGTGGAAAAATAAGGAAACAAAAGCTTCCAACTGTGTGTTTCCACCATCCACAGGCAAATCATCTTTAGCCAAGTGGCCTCCAAGGCCACTGTGCCAGGAAGAGCAGCCTGAGGTCACGTGGGATGTGGCTGGAGCCACTTCAGGCCATGCCCCCTGCAGTCAGTCAAGTGGACATGTCAGGGCAAGACTGCCCAACTTTTCCCTAGGAGTGTAGTTTTTTGTGGTTTTGTTTGCTTTTAGTGTAGAGTTGTAACTACTAAATATACAATTTTGCCTAATTTTTTGGTATCATTATAAGAATTCTCCATCACCCATTCATTTTAAGCATACATTTTGTGGGCTGCATAATATCCCGAAATGCAGTGTACCATACTTCCCTTAACTAATCTCCCACCATTGGGCGTTTTGGTTGTTTCTAGTTTTGCTTTGTTTGCCATTTTAACCAATGCTACATTCGTTTTTTGGTGCGTTAAACTTTATAGCAATTCTGGGATGTTTCCACAGCGGAGGGCTGACTCTGGGCAAGGCGTTATGGAAGGTTGAGGATAAGCTACACACAATCCCTTCACATAAGATGCAGATATAAATAACTTTAATCCAAAGTCGGTTATCACTGCCATAAGGAGACAACTAGAACTGGAATACAGAATAGTTCTGCCTGGGCTTAATGGGATTCTAAGAAAGTTATGGGCGAAAATCTGAGCCACTGTGTCTGCGGCTAAAAGGTAAGGGCGAGGGAGTGGAGGGCAGCATAGAGGAGGGCTGGTTTCTCTGGGGGATCCAGGCCAGCAGGAGGGCTTCCCCGAAGGTGGCAGAGCAGGTGGGGCTTATCTCAAGTGCAAGGTCAGTTGATTGTCCATGGCTGCCACAAGCTAGGTGGTCTGTGGCTCAGTGGAAGAACACCAGTGATTGTCCGCCGTGGACCTAAGTTGGTGGCAAACTAGCAACAAGACCGCTGCTAACCTGGCCATCCACAGCCCTGAGATCGTAATATTCAGGTGAGGTTCTGGGGCTGGACTCCGCTTGGCCGATGCCAAAAATTATTTCTTCAGTTGAGGCTTCTTGATCCATTCAGATCATGAATCATTATGCATCACGGACATCTCAGATTGTATGTGTTTTGGGATTCTCTTTTGGAGGCGCTTCAACCCACAGAGACAGAAGAGGGTTGGTCCTGAGTCCCCAGGTAGGGTGAGTGGGAAGCAGGGAAGCTGAGAGGCCGGAGAGAATCCTTGCCAGCCCAGCACCCTGGGCCAGCTCTCCCTGCTCAGCCACAGGAGAGACCTGTTCTCCGTGGTCCTTTGGAGGACTGTGTAGCCGAGTGGGAGCACCAGGAGGGGCGCTGGTGGGGTGTGGGTCTGTCCCCAGCGTTGGTCCCCGCCTCCCCTACCCCCCACGCCGCCCTACGTTCTCGCCTGCTGGCCTGATCTCATGTGGTCCTACCTTCAGCCCCTGCAGCTGCCATGACTCAGCCACCCCAGGAGGGCTTCGACAGGAGCGTGGAGGATGCCCGGGCATGGATGAAGGCCGTGCAGGAGCGACTGCAGGTCAACGACAACACCCAGGGGCCCCGGGCGGCCCTGGAGGCCAGGCTGCGGGAGACCGAGGTATGCAGAGGCCGTGGCTTCCATGGCTTCCGTGGCTTCCGTAGCCCCGTGGCCTCGGCCATGTCACTCCCCCCTCAGGCCTCAGGTTTCCAGGCTGTTAAATGGAAGGGGTGTGTCTCAAACTTTGATGTGTTGGCATCTCCTGCGGATTTGGGTTTGAGTGCAGATTCTGATCCAGGAGATCAGAGTGGGCCCCATCATGGCATCGCTAACATGCTCCGGGTGATGCGCTGCTGCTGGTCCTGGGACCACACTTTCTCAGTGGCCGTCTGGTTCTTCTGTCCCGGCAGAGGCACCATGCGGCCAGGTGGGTCCCCAGTGTCTTCCTGCTTCCCTGCGTCCCTGAGCCTAAGGTCCCTGCCAGGTCTGGGTGGGTCCAGTTCGGCCTTCAGGAGGGTGGAGAAGGGGTTCTGCCCAGTGAGAAGTGACCCCAGGGCCAGGGTCTGGCCTTGCTCCCCACAAGGCAGGGCTCAGGGCCTGTGGTGCTAGGCCTACTAGAAGAGCTGGTGCCCAGGGCCTGGCGTTATGGGGCCCCCATCCAAGGACATCTGCTCCAGGCCAGGGGACAAGGGGGAAGAACCCAGGCATGAATCAGAGACCTGGGTTATAGTCTCCATGAGGATGCTAAAGTGCTGTGTGACCTTGGCCAAGTCCCTACCCCTTTCTGGGCCTCTGTTTCCCATCTGTGAGCAAAGCCAGGACTGATGCATTTCTTGGGTCACATCCATTGGGATGTTCCTGGAATTTGAATCTTCTGAGTCCTTGTCAGATGAGCTTTCTGTTTCCCTACAGGGTCATGTGCTCCTCAATGACCAGAGACAGGTATTCACAATAAAACTGTGCCTGGCGGGGCAGAGAGCATGCGTTCTGGTTTCTTGGACATTCTGTTTAATAGAACAGCTCACTGGATTTGAGTGAGGACAGACTATGGAGTCTGGACATCTTGGGTTCAAATCCCAGCTCTGCTTCTTGCTGGCTGTGTGAGTCCCTGCAAGTCATTTGACCCTGTTGGTCTTCCATTTACTTCCCTTCTAGAAAGGGATGCTGCTAATTATCTCAGAATGGTGCTTCTCATGCCTCCACTCTGGTGGAATCACACTTTTCACTAGCCTCCCCTTTGTCAGGCCTCGGACCATGACCTTGGGACCCCCAGGTAATCGGTTCGTTCCTGTCCCCTGCCCTCAGGTTGCTCCCGACACACACCTTAATTAAATACAGCCCTGCTCCTGCAAGGTAGGCGTGGAGGGCCCTGCCTCTCCCAGGGGCGAATGTCGCCTGCCTCCTGGTGGAGCACCATCTGAGCACTCACCATCCTGGGCCATGTGTCCTCCTAGGACAACCAAAAACAAGTGCTTGATGGGGCTGGTTAAAGTCCCCCCCACCAAGTGACCATCATAGCAGAAAGGCGGGAAGACTTTTAAGTCATGTGATCAGAGGCTTCCCAATTAGACAGTGAAGTGAGCAGAGAACCCAGGGCTCTTGGAGAACCCCAAGGAGGTCGCGTCCCCCAGCCTGGGAGATCAAGGGAGGCCTCTGGGGACAAGTGACTTTACTGTTGAAGCTCAAATACAGAGGAGGTAGTCAGATGGGGGGATGCAGGGGTGAGGATGGGGAGGAGGGGCCTCCAGGCAGAGGGAGCAGTGTAGGAAAGGCCTGGAGGTGGGCAGAGCCCAAAGCACATGCTTGGAGCCCCAACAAGGCTAGTGATGGGGTAGCACCGAGCATCAGGCAGAAGCAGGGGGCAGGGCCAGAGAGGTGGTTAGGGGTTAGAGGGTGACAGCCTGGAACAGCAAGCCAAGGGGCTTGGACGTCTGTTCTGCAACAGGGGGATGGTGGATTGGAAATTAGGATGATCAGGAGTTGAAGGATTCTCCCATTGGAGAGGAGTTGGCAGCCCGAAGCCCCTTCCCATGTCAGACTTGGCCTTTCTCATCAGCAGCATTATTATTGCCACCAGGAGGCATTTATGCAATGATTAGTCCTCCCAGATCACCGAGAGAGGGGACCCGACGTTCATTCGACACCTGTTACGTGCTCGGCGCTGCCCTTTCCGCTTTCATGTTTAATTTTACAAAAGCCCTGTGAATGTGGTTTTATTGTCCCTACTTTTCAATAACAAAATGTGATTCCTAGACACAGTGATGAGCCAAAACTCCAGAAATTGATCTCGTCAGGGCTTGAACCCAGGGCTGAATCCAGAGCGTCACTGGCCATCCCCACGCGGGGGCCTGGGGCAGTGGAGGCAGGCAAGGTCCACCTTACTCCAGGGCTCACTACATAAAGGGGGACAGGTATGCACATAATCCACAGCACACAAGGGTGTCCTGATGTTATTGATGTTATTCTCCTCCTCTAAAACCTTCTATGGCTCCCCATTGCCCACCAAAGGAAAACCAAACTTCACCTGGTGTCAAAGTCTGCCACACCCCACACAACCCTGTTTTCCGGCTTCAGCTGTTCCAGCACTGTTCCCCCCACCCCCAACCAGCAAGCACAAGTCCTCTCCTGTTGGCAGATGGCCTAGCTGTCCTCTCAGCAGGCCTCTGGCCTATGCTCTTGCCTCTACTTGGAATGCCCTTTATTGAGTGTGGGTGTGGGTGTGCTTGTGAAATGAAGCACCGCCCCCCGCACCGTGCCCCAGCTCCTGATGCTCTCCGTCTGGGAGCACCACAGCCCTGCATATGTACTCACTCTCTCAGGGCCTTTGGACCTCGGACCCTTACACCAGCAGGTCATTACCCTCCTCCGAGGCGAGGGTGGTCCTTAGGAAGAGCCCTTGCCCGGCCCAGGGACTTGACTTGGAGCCTAGGCGGAGGCGTCCTGTCCTGGGTCCTTCACTGCTGGCTCTCCCACGGGGCTCAGGCATGCTCTTTTCTGGGCTTTGACATTTCAAAACCAATTTCGCAATAAGAAAGAAAACCTTTCGCTCTTGCCATCTGGTGAAGGGAGCAGCTAGGGACTTTTCCACCTCTCCAATCCATGGGACCCCTCTCTGGGGCCTGGGGGTCTCCCTTGTGGGCGCCCCCCGCCCCACCAGCTCAGTGATGTGCGTTCCTGGTAATTGTTTGCTAGAGCAGCCAGGACGTGAGTTCCAATCCAGCTGGGATGCCTCATAGCTATGTGGCCAGGAGCAAGTCCCGCGCCCTCCTGCAAAGTGCGGGAAGAGCCCTCTCCCCCTTGTGCAGCTCAAGGACCCTCAGGGTAGTGGAAGCCTTCTGGGAAGGGAGACTGGAGAGAGTGTTGCTCTGGGAAATAGGGCTCTGGCAGGCTGGGGTTCGAATCCCCGCGTGGCCGTGGCGCCTCGGGAGAGTTTCTGGAGCACCTGGAGCTTCAGCTTGTTGGGGTGGAGGTGGGCGTGGAGGTAGCCACCCGGCGGGAGGGATGAAACATGGAGGCGAATGACTCACTGGGCCCCTTGGCCAACTGCAGGCCCCCCTGGCAGAGCCGGCCCAGTGGCTGAGGTGGTTTCTCGTGGTTTCGATGCAGGGATAGGTGCATGCCGACCCTCCCCGCCTGTGCCCAAGTCTCCAGGAGCTGGTCCCCCAGGTCCCGGCATCTCATCTCTTTGCTCTCTGGTTCCCAGCCTCCGTGGCCCTGCACTCGGGGCCTCGCCTCCGCCGGGCTGCTTCCTAGCTGGCTTCCAGGCGCCCCCTCTGTGGTCCGAGACGGGCTGCATTTCCTAGGATTTGGCTTCCAAATGCCGGACACATCGTGCTTCTCTGCCTCTGCTCAAGCCCCCGTCGCAGATGCTGCCACGTCGCTAAGAGCTGGTGCCAGTGCTACCTCCTCACAAAGCCTCCCTGGGTTTCCCCACGCTCCTCTTGGAGCGCCGATCATCACTTTGCGGTGTCTGTGGCCCGTTTGCAGTCCTCTGTGCTCTCGGCTGCACACCCCACCACAGCCTGCAAGCGCCAGGCCTTACTTGTTCATCCTGGACCCCAGGGCCCAACACAGTCCCCAGCAGAGTACTGAGAATAGTACCCCGTATGGTACCTAGCATTGTACCCAGAATAGTACAGCACAGTGCTCAACTCCACACCCTGCATAGTACTGAGCATAGTACCCAGCACAGTGCCCAACTCAGTACCAAACATAGTACTCAACACAGTGTCCAGCATAGTACCCACTACAGTGCACAGCATAATACCCAGCACAGTACTGCACATAGTACTCAGCACAGTACTGAGCATACACCCAGCACGGTGCCCAGCTCAATACCAAACATAGTACTCAACACAGTGCCCAGCACAATGCCCAGTATAGTACCCAGCACAGTACTGCACATAGTGCCCAGCATAGTCTGAGCATAGTACCCAGCATAGTACTGAGCATAGTACCCAGCACAGTTCCTGCCTGCATCTTGGCCTCATCTTGGGAAAGCTCTGACTAACCCCATTCCTCCAGCCTTCCTGATTTAGTTGTTCTTCTCTCCCCTGCGGTTTTCCCTCCATCCAACCCCCACCTGACTGTGGCCCTCACTGGCTCCTTCCAAGCAGGATCATTCTGTGGCTGCAGGTCAAGTACCCCTTCCCAGCTGGCTAGTCCCTCTTGCCAAGCACTCCTGGATCTTGCCCTCCCTCAGCTATAAAAGAACCTCGCACAGCGAGAGAGCGTAATCATGACAGCAGTGAAGAAAAGTGGAATTTTCTTCTTAAAAGCTTAGGCCCAGCCTCCTGGCCCCAGGCCGACAGCGGATATCCCATTGGTTGATATTTTGGTTTGGGGGCAGAGGTTTCTGCTTTGGGTCAGGAGGGGCTTGGTGTTCTGTCCGCCTTTGGGCCTGGCCCTCCTCTCTTTGGTAGGGAAGCCACAGACTCACTCCCCTGCAAAGGGTAGTGGATCAGGGGCCTGCCATGTCCCCTCCATCCAGCCTGCACCTGTCTGAGCATGGGAGGCAGGAGAGCAAAGGGCCAGAGGCCTAGAGGAGGTCACACAGTCAGGACACTAGGCTATGGGAAAAGGGCCGTTGTCCTCAAGGGGACTTCCCAGGCCTGGCTGGTTTGCTGTCTCTGGGGGTGACGGAGAGACTGAGCTCAGCGTCTTCCCCCACAGCTGTTGGCTCCCTGGGTTTATGGAGCTAGATTCTGATGGAGCCTCATTTGGGCAGCAGGTATGAGAAGGCCGCTCCAACCACTGCAGAGAACTGTCCCCCAAAGCTTCAGGTTTCTGTGGGTTCCCAGTGCCCTCTTCTATAAAACTGCTGTTACCGTGGCACCTCTCTTGTGAGCTTGGGTGTGCACATTCTGTCTACTCCTCGACGCCGGGGGTCAGAAATCTCAGGTCCTTCATCAGATTAAAGCTCATGGGATGGTAAGAAATCCCGAGCCTCACTGTGGGACCCCTGCTCCTGAGTGATGTGAAATGTTCTGTGCAGGGGGTGGGTAGTCTCGCTCGGCCCAGAACATTCCGCAGGGGCCCTTGGATCTTTGGTCCACGCTAATCACTAGAGTATCTTTGTCTTCCACATCACTCCCTGCTGCTGAGCGGGACTCGGTGTCTCTGTTGGGTTCTTGCTGCAGCCATGACCCTCTGGGGCCCTGCTCTATCCCACTGCTTGGCCGGGACCAAAAGGAAACAAAACCTCTCTCCCTGTCTTGGGGTAGCTCCCTGCTCTCCACTCTCCCCGTCCCCCCACCTCCACACTCATAGACCACAGAGACAGCCTGTGGAAGGAGCTTGTTTAATGTCTCTCTTTGATAACACAGGGAGGAGGGGAAGCCCCTCTCTATCATCATCATCACCACCATCATCGGTAACCATTCTCCTATGAGGTGACAAGGATTGACACCACTGCCCATTTGCACATGTTGGAAAAGGATCTACATCATAGCTCAACCGTTTGGCTCCCCCCAGCCGGTCCCGGTGCCAACCACAGAGAAGGGTCAGAGACGGCCAGCCCCCTGGGATTTCATACTGAGAAGGCTGGCTGCCAGCCCCCAGGGAGACAGGCTGGGCAACAGAGCTTGAGCTGTAAGCAAATGTGCTGTCAGTGAACAGGGATCAAAGGTGGGAAAAGACAGTACTAACAGTGGACAGTTATTTAGTGGCTGACAGTGGAACGTGGCCAGGCGGTGTGCCCCGGGGCTCTCCCTGCATGAGGGAATGTGACCATGACCCTGGGTGGCGTAAGGCCCACATTTCACAGGCCTGGAGAATCTAAGTACCATGATGAAGGTCACGCAGGTAGGAAGGAGTGGCTTTGGCATTGGAATCCAGTTGTACTTTTACTGCAGAGACCACGCTTTAGTGGCCAAAGAAGTAAATAATACCAATCAATAAGGAGAAGAGCTGATGTTAATCAGAGGCGTACTAATTGCTAGACATGGTGTATTAGTCTGGGTCCTCCAAGAGGCCAGTGCCAAGATGAGATTAAAAGTTCAAGATGTTTTAGTACTGGAAGTCCTAGCCTCAGCATCAGACAACAAAAAGAAACAAAAGGCGCCAAATTGGCAAAGAAGAAATCACTCTTTCACTCTTTGCAGATGACATGATACTCTATGTAGAAAACCCAAAAGCCTCCAGCAAAAAAATTGCTAGAACTGCTACAGGAATTCAGCAAAGTCGCAAAATATAAAATCACTGCACAGAAGTCGGTTGCATTTCTGTACACTAACAATGAAGCAGAAGAAAGAGAAATCAAGGAATTGATCCCATTTATATGCATTGCTCCAAATTATATGGATCCCATCACATGCAATGCACCAAAAACCATAAGATACCTAGGAATAAGCCTAACCAAAGAGGTAAAGGGTGTGTACTCTAAAAACCTATAGAACACTTATGAAAGAAATTGAGGACGACACAAAGAAATAGAAAAACATTCCATGCTCATGGATTGGAAGAATAAATATTGTTAAAATGTTGATGCTACCAAGGCAATCCCTATCAAAATACCATCATCATTTTTTCACAGAGCTGGAACAAACAATCCTAAAATGTGTATGGAACCAGAAAAGACCCTGAATAGCCAGAGGAATGTTGAAAAAGAAAAGCAAAGCTGGCGGCATCACAATTCCGGACTTCAAGCTCTATTACAAAGCTGTCATCATCAAGACAGTATGGTACTGGCACAAAAACAGACACATAGATCAATGGAACAGAATAGAGAGCCCAGAAATGGACCCTCAACTCTATGGTCAACTAAATCTTTGACAAAGCAGGAAAGAATGTCCAATGGAAGAAAGACAGTCTCTTCAATAAATGGTGCTGGGAAAATTGGACAGCCACATACAGAAGAATGAAACTGGACCATTTCCTTACACCACGCACAAAAACAGACTCAAAATGGTTGAAAGACCTAAATGTGAGACAGGAATCCATCAAAATCCTAAAGGAGAACACAGGCAGCAACCTCTTCGACCTCAGCCGCTCAACTTCTTGCTAGATACGTCTCCAGAGGCAAGAGAAACAAAGGCAGAACTGAACTATTGGGACTTCATCAAGATAAAAATCTTCTGCACAGCAAAGGAAACAGTCAACAAGACTAAAAGACAACCTACAGAATAAGAGAAGATATTTGCAAATGTCTTATCAGATAAAGGGCTGGTATCCAAAATCTAAAAGGACTTATCAAACTCAGCACCCAAAAAAACAGAAAATCCAGTCAAGAAATGGGCAGAAGACATACCCAGTCACTTCTCCAAAGAAGACATACAAACAGCCAACAGACACATGAAAAAATGCTCAACATCACTTGGCATCAGGGAAATACAAATCAAAACCACAGTGAAATACCACCTCAAACCTGTCAGAATGGCTAAAATGAGCAAGTCAGGAAACGACAGATGTTGGCAGGGATGCAGAGAAAGGGGAAGCCTCTTACACTGTTGGTGGGAATGCAAGCTGGTGCAGCCACTCTGGGAAACAGTATGGAGGTTCCTCAAAACGTCAAAAATAGAGCTACCCTACGACCCAGCAATTGCACTACTAGGTATTTACCCCAAAGATACAAATGTAGTGATCTGAAGGGGTACATGCACCCCAGTGTTTATAGCAGCCATGTCCACAATAGCCGAACTATGGAAAGAGCCCAGTGTCCATCGACAGATGAATGCATAAAGAAGATGTGGTATATATATACAATGGAATATTACTCAGCCATCAGAAAAATGAAATCTTGCCATTTGCAACAACGTGGATGGAACTAGAGGGTATTATGCTAAGCGAAATAAGTCAATCAGAGAAAGACAATTATCATATGATCTCACTCATATGTGGAATTTAAGAAACAAAACAGGTGAACATAGGGGAAGGGAAGGAAAAATAAAATAAGAAGAAAACAGAGGGAGACAAACCATGAGCGACTCTCAATCATAGGAAACAAACTGAGGGTTGCGGGAGGGGAGGTGGGTGGGGGGATGGGGTAACCGGGTGATGGGCATTAAGGAGGGCACGTGACGCAATGAGCACTAGGTGTTATATGCAACTGATGAATCACTAAACTCTACCTTTGAAACTAATAATACACTATATGTTCCTTAAATTGGATTTAACTTAAAAAAAAAATTTTTTTAAAAACTCAAGATGTTTGATAGGAAAACATCTGTGAGAGAAAATGATTTGGGAGCCCCATGAGGCTGGGGGGGTGAGGTCAGTCTGATACAGGTCCGACCCCCCAATCTAGGAGATCAGGGAGTGTCTGGGACTGGGGTTGGTTCTAAGGGAGTCTGGCCAGGCCGTGGAGCCTCCTGGACCAGTCACCCATCAGAGGAGCCCAAAAGCCCATAGGAACAGGTCTGCCTTGGTGTTTCTGCTTGGTCACTGGAGGGAGCAGCCGAGGGGCCCTGGGTCAAGCCCACTCCCGTCAGTAGACCTGCGAGGCAGATTCTCACAGCCCCACACACCGTGACATGCACCTTGCATTTTCTCATTTCATACTGAAAAAAAAAAAAAAAAATCTGGGAGCTAGGTCCTATGAATGATCCCATTTTACAAATGAGAAAACCAAGTCCAGGGTGCCAGGCTGCTAATAATGCAACCTGTCTGAGTTCACAGAGCTGGAAGCGGCCAAGTAGGGAAGGGAAGGAAGTTACATCATCAGCTCTGTGGTGGTGCGCTCATCTCCGAGGCCCCCTGCTTCCAACCTCAGGGCCGTTAGCTGGCTGCCCACAGTCACGGGAGAAGGATGCAGGGGCCCCGACGAGAACCCCAGCCCCTCTGGCCTCCAAGTCCTGGCTCTTGCCAACATGCCACTGTCTTGCCAAGGCTCTGCCCGCTTGTATTTTGTCTGACCCCTGGAAACTGGCTTTTGTGTCCACGACAGAAACTATGCCAGCTAGAGCCGGAGGGGCGCGTGAAGGTGGACCTGGTGCTGCGGGTGGCCGAAACCCTCCTGGCGTGTTGCCGTGAGGACCAGAAGCCCGAGATCCTGGCCCAGCTGAAGGACATCAAAGCCCAATGGGAGGAGACGGTCACCTACATGACTCACTGTCACAGGTAGGGTGGCTGGGGACCCTGGCAGGCCTTTGCAGCTGCTGGGGACCCTCCTTGGCCGCCACCACACTGTCCTGGGGCCTCCGCCCAAGGGACATTTCTCCAGTCCTGGGATCGCGGGGAACAAGATGTTCTCTTGGGATTTTGGCCAGCGCCGCCTGCCTCTTTCTAATTATAATCAAGCTTAATGATGATAATAGGCAGTGGGAGCCCCCTCGTGTTTTGCCAACAATTAGTTCTTAGTAACTTGCCATGTGTTCGTCCTCCAGCAGAATGGCAGAGTGGCTCTGGAGTGAAAATTGCCTTGCCAGCAATTCAGCCTAGATCTCTGCCTAGACCTGGGAGCCAAGGAGGGATGGGGGTTAGACAGACCTGAGATTGCCCCTTGCTCTGCTGGCTACTTGCTGTGCGGTCTTGGGAAAGTTACTTGACCTCTCTGAGCGCCAGGCTCCTCATCTGGATAAGGGGTGTCACCAAGTGTTCCTTGAAGGTGGTCGAGAAGATGGAAGAGGATAACAAATGTCAAGGGCAAGGCACAGTAGGCCCTAAGTACACGGGAGCCGCCAGCGTCCCCTTCATCTTTATGAAACCAGAATGTTGAGGGCTGGGGTGACTCGGCCCAGTGGTGTCTGCTAGAATTCCAAAGTGGTTTGATGTGGGCTGGATAGGCGGGGCCATCTCCATGTTACAGACGGGGAAACTGAGGTGGGCGAGGAGGCAGGGAGAGGCAGCGAGCTCATGGCACCTCTGGAACCCACACACGGGCCCCCAGCCTTCTGCCCTCTGAGCCGGGGACAAGCCCCCAGATACTCCTGCGCTCTGGACACTATTAGACACGGGGGATCATGGCCCCATGCTCTCTGTCTGCAGCCGCATCGAGTGGGTGTGGCTGCACTGGAGCGAGTACCTGCTGGCTCGGGATGAGTTCTACCGCTGGTTCCAGAAGATGATGGTGGTGCTGGAGGCCCCCGTGGAGCTGCAGGTGGGCCTGAAGGAGAAGCAGTGGCAGCTGAGCCACGCCCAGGTGCTGCTGCACCACGTGGGCAACCAGGCCGTGCTCCTGGACCGGCTGCTGGAGGAGGCGGCCTCCCTGTTCAACAGGATCGGGGACCCCAGTGTGGACGAAGATGCCCAGAAGAGGATGAAGGCCGAGTACGGTGTGGTGAAGGCCAAAGCCCAGGTGCGTGAGGTGGGGTGGGCTCTAGCTTCGCCCCTGCATCCAGTTATCCGCCACTGTTTACCCATGCAGCTACACGTTCGCTCCCTAAACATCTACCCCCGCGCCGTACTCGCCATCTACTGCGCACCCACCCAACACCCAGTCACCCGCCGGCCACCACCATGCATCCACCTGCTCGCCCTCCTACCCACTCCCCATCTGTCTCCCCACTGAACTACCCAATCTGCCATTCGCTATCCCCCCACCCACTACCCATCCCCATACCCCCCAACCATCTCTCTGTGCCCACCCTCCCAGCCATCTGTTACTCATCCAGCCATCTCCCGCCAGCCTAACCAAGCTCGCATTCACCCACTGTCCATGCACTCGCCCCCCCACCCCCTCACTACCACACATCTGCCTTCCACCTACTCACCCACCCACCCCCCCGCCTTCACCCACCTGTCAGCCTATGGTGTACCGTCCACACACCTGGTGCTGCCTGGTGCTGAGTACACATGTGGTGCTTAGCACGTGTGCACTGACTGATGCTGTGATGCTCGCCTTTGCCCGGCTTCTCTCCTCTTCCCCCCCCCCCTCCTTCCCTTCTACCACCCTCCAGCCCTTCCTTCTCTGCTCGATTTTGACCTTCCCCCAATCCTTCTGCCCATTCTTTGTCCCCATACCCACACCTCATTATATCCTTAACTATTTTTTTACAGATTTTATTTATTTATTTATTTATTTATTGAAAGTGGGCAAGCAGGGGGAGGGGCAGAGGGAGAGGGAGAGAGAGAATCTCAAGCAGACTTCCCGCTGAGCACGGAGTCCAACGGCCCATATATCTTTGATTTTTAACCAGTCCGTTGAGTTATCAATTTCCATTACGGGTATTTTTTAAAGAAATTCTAATTTTTCTTTTTTTAATTACCTCCCTTGTTCTTTCTCTCATTGTATAAATTTTGCCCTCCTTCCAGATAGGGGCTCTATCTGTAAGCATTCTAAGTATACATAGTTTGCAATCTCCATCAGATTGTTCAGGTGGCTGAAGTCCAGAGCCTGACCTGACGTCCACTGGGTCTCCTGAGGGGATGAATGATTTCCTTGGGGCCTTTGTAGTTTTGAGCTGTGAGCTTGTGCCGAGCAGGACTCTATCTGTAGATCCCTGTGGCTGGGGCCTGACCCTCCAAGTGGCCTGTGTTTGCTTCAGCCAGGCTTCCCCAGGAATTCACCTTCATGAGTCCTCTGTTCATATCAGTGTGTTCGCTGGGGAGTTCCTGTTTCTAAACTTGAACCCCAAGCCAAAATTATGTGAGAGGCCCCTGGCTCTGTACTCTGAAAGGTGATTGTTTTTCTCATTTGTTTTGGTTTTATTTTTATCCCAGAGCCCAAGCTGAAACCCGGACTTCTTTCTTGTATTTTGCATATGGGGAGATTTTTCTAGTTCTCCCTTAAGGGTTCTGACATTTGGCATTGACTCCTCTGCCCAAGTCTCACTTCCTCCACCAGCCTGAGCACTAAACCCAGGAAAACCTCAAGCACACCTGTGAGTTTAGCAATCTCTAATCTTTGCTTGTGGTCCACTCGATGTCTCTTCCCTTGGTGTGTGCACACACAGGCCTACGTTTAAACAACGCTTGTTAAATTTTGTGCAGCAGTTTTGGCTGTCGGTCGTGGAAGGGTATTCAGGCTTTCTAGCCCACCATATTGCTGGGTCCTTCCTGATTGCAGTTTAAGGGCAACAGGCCTATAACAAACAGGGATCCTGGAATGCACTAACAAGAACAGGACTGAGGTCCCTGAATGCTTGGGAAGGGACCTGGGTTCAAGCCAGGCTCTGCTGCTTCCCAGCTGCATGGCCTCGGGGCAGCTCACCCTACCTGCAACCAGGCTGAGGACTGAATGGGTTCACAAGTGAGCCCTTTGAAAACTGCCAGATGGCCTCCCAATAGAAATTTACCTCTACTCTCAATAGCAATGAGAATAAATAGCAACCACCATGGAGCTTGAGACACAGCAGGTGCCCGGAGCTGTTTGTTGAATGAATGAGAGCCCCACCCTTCAGCTTGGCGGCACACAGTGCCCAAGGCCCCGGAGGGAAGGGACTGGAGGCTGTGGGGCAGCTCTGTCCGGGCCAGAATGGAGGGGCAACGTGGGTAGGGAGCCTGGCTCTCATATGCATGGCCAGTTGGCCCTCCCCAAGTCCTGAGTGGGGGCAAGGATCATGATTCTCCAGGTCTGCCCCTGGGGCCCAGGCAGAGAAGCTGCCTGCCCCCGTGGCCTCCTTGTTGTGACTTTATAGGAAACAGGTGCTCCTGTCAATCAGCAGAGAGCCTTTGCAGCATGCAGAGGACAGGAAATGGAAAGTAGTTAGGCTTGTGGGTGTGTGTGTGTGTACACACGTGTGTGCGTATGTGTGCGCGCGCATGTGTGGAGGGGGCGTGCCGGGGGCCCCTCGTGAGCACCAGTCCTGGCCCACGTGGGGAAATGATCACCTCAGAGATCCGCAAGGTCACTCCGGGGGACCCTTCCCTCACTGGATCCAAAAGATCATAAAGCACGATTCTTCTTGGCGACGTCTATCTTTTCTAAGTCTCTTCATGTCTTTGGGCTCATTTGGTCCTCCCAGCCTTCTCGTGTGGTAGATAGAGCAGGTTTGACTGGGCCTATTTTGCAGACTTAAACAAACATCTAAGTGGCAGGCCCCACTGTCCCACTAGGAAGACTCAGAAGGTTCTAGGCGACGCTTGAGGTAGGCTCCACCCTCAGCAGTGCCTCAGGTCCTGGCCCCGTGCCCATTGGCGAGGGTCACGCTGAGAAAGTGGAAGGCAGCAGTGAGTGGGAGGTTTGGAGCCCCTGGAGGAGGGAGCACCGTGCTTCCTGGGGTTTCCAGGAGGCAGAGACCAGCTAGCAGGGTCTGCGGGGCAGGAGCATGGGGGCGCCTGTGTTTGCGGGGTGACCTGATCCTGCGTGGAGAAGTAAATTCAGTTTGGCTTTTCCAGCTGTTGGCTGAAGCTCACAGACACTGGATTTTCTCTTCCTGGCCACCAGAGCCTTGGGAGCTCTGTTCTTACTCACGGGGGGCCCTGTCAGCCCGTGGACAGGGAGGGGCTGGTGAGCCACGGAGCTGCTGCTTGTCTCCCCCGGACTGGGCCATAGCAGACCAGAGGTGCCGGCTAGGGAGGGGTCGGGGCAGGCCCCTACGAGCCCTCTGAAGTCATATGCAAACCTGTATGAGTGCCTTTTGCTGGGGAGAAGAGCTATAGCTTCCTTCAGATTCTAGAGGGGGGCATGAGCTTCCGAAGACAGAATTTACTGAGCAAATCAAACTTTGGCGCTGTCCTTAGTAAGAGATTTAACTTCCAACCCCAAGGTCCTCATTAGTGAAATGGGATATAGCCCCCCAACACACACCAACCCCCGGGACACAGCCCAGCCTTCCAGCCCTAGACAACAGGAAAATACCCGAGCTCTATCCTAAGCAAGGTGGGGAACGCTGCATGTCCTGGGGTCCCTGAAGATCCTTCGTGGTCCAGATACCTCCTGGGCACCTGCCTTGGACATTGGACAAAGGCCTCACCTTGCATGGAAGGCTTTCCCAAGGCAGATAAGAAAGCCAGCCCAGGGCAGGCAGCTGAAACGCTCCTAGCCCAGGGACAGGACAAGGGCCGTGTCAGAATCCCCAGGGATCCAGGCCTGTGCTCAGGGTGGGTCTCCGTGGCGTTGTCCTAGTCCGCTCAGGCTGCCATAACAGAACACCACAGCACAAATGTATTTCTCATGGTTTTGTAGGCTGTGAAGTCCCAGATCAAGGTATTGGCAGATTCAGCCCCTGGTGAGGGGCCTTTTCTTGGTTTGTAGATGGCTTGTAGAGAGAGAGGGGGACAGTAAGCTTCTGCTGTCTCTTCTTATAAGGGCACCGATCCCATCCTGGGGACCCCACCCTCATGACCTCAAGTGATCCTAATCTCAACGGCCCCACCTCCAAATACCAACACTTTGGGGGTTAGGGCTTCAACCTATGAATCGGGGGGTCACAACTCAGTCTGTAGGGGACATGCTTTGTATTAGTCCCTTGCCTTTCCCCAGCGAAGAGTGCATTTCAGCATTTCTCAAGCTAGTTAGCAGGTCATAGTTTTCACCCCCTGAAAATCCATGTTTGACTTCCAATATGTTCATTAGCAAAGCCACTGGTGTTGCGGGGGACAGGAGCACAGAGGCACTGTGGGGGCCACCTCTGGACTGTGGCCTTTGCGGCCACCCCCTGGAGGGAGGTCCCGGGACTCGATCTGCTGGCCAAGCTCTGGGGTGAGCAATGGCATATTGTCAACCCCAGACCTCAAGAGTCAAGAATAGAGCAGGCTGGTTGCCAGTGGGGTCCTGCTTGTTTACTATGAGTTTTATTTTTAATCCACCAATTACATTTTGTGAAAGGGCCAGGCGCCCAGCAGCATCCCCCGCTTCCCAAGGCGGCTCTCGAAGGGGGCGTGTCCGTCTGGCATCTGGGCCATGAATCAAAGCGGTTGGCGCAGGCTTGCAGAGGCATCAATCCACGCTGCCCTTGTTAATTGGTTGGGTTTTGACATTCCTGACAACTCTGCCTGCCACCGATGGTTTAATTGCTCGGTCTGATGAGGGAAGGTTGAGGACTCCCCCATTTGTCACCCCTGTCATCCTGCAGCGGGGCCGGCCTGGCCGAGGCTGAATTGTGCTCTGTGATCGTTCTGCCTGGCACAGAGCGGGTCTGGACGCCTGCCCCGCTCGGCCGTGCAGGGCTCCGAGCGTCTGCTCACTCTCATGGAGACTTTTATTTACTCTGCGTTTCCCAAGCGCCAGCCAGCACCTCATTGCTCATACGCGGGGCCGCCGGCCAGCACGTTCCGGGGCAGACTTCACTTTGCTACAACATTTATCACCATCATCGTCAACCAGGGGCCCCGCATTTATTCTCTGCTTGTTATTCCTGACCCACTTTCAGAAATGAGGCTTTTCCGGGGACAGGGGCAGCTCTGGAAGGGTTTTGATGGATGCAGACAATCCTGCGGGAAGAGGGGGCCAGCACGGGAGGCGTGATGGAGAGGGCCATGGTCTCTTGGTCCACGTTTGGAATTCAGGCAGCCGCTGTGCGCTGCTGGTGATGCTCTGAGCCTCAGTCCGTTAGTGGGAGGCTCCCAGCTCTTCACTGAAGGACTTGGTCCTGTGCCTTGGTTTCCCCATCTCTAAAATGGGGATATTTTCTCCTCCCTGTCTTGGTTGTTGCAAAGGTCTAAATGAATTAATATGAATATTTTCAGGTGTGGTGAGGACTTTCTCAAAGGGCAGGGAAGTTTTCTGAATCCACATGTCTGTCCACACTTGCTATTCGAGAACTTTTGACTCCGTTTTGGAGAGGGTCAGCGCCCTCCTGGACACAGCCAGCTCCCCGGCTAAGTAAGAGCTGAAGCCAGCAAACAAGGGCCTGTGGGCCAAATCTGCCCCATCTCCTGATTTTGTACGGCCCACGAGCTGAAAATGGCTTTTACCTCCTTAAAGGGAGGAAAATAAAAAGCAGAATCTTTCAGGACATGTGAAAATGATACGAAATTCACATTCCAGTGTCCCCATTTGAGTTTTATGGGAATACAGCTTGCTTTACGGGTTTGCCTCTGGCAGCTTGTGAGCCACAACCTAGCACCTTAACTGGCTGCACCAGACACCACAGGGCGGATAAAGCCGGAAACACCCACTGTCTAGTCAGCCCACCTCTGGATCGGAGCGGTGATTTTGGAATTGGGCACTGGCCACTTAAAATCTTGTCTAGAAGGCCCTTCAAGAGTTACGTGACCTCCCAACATCAGCCTGGACATCTGCATAATGGGCGGGCTTGGCATCATTGGGAAAATTAAGATCGTGCTTGCCATGTTCCAGGGTTCTAGGCACATAGCGTGTGCTTATGAAAAGGAAGTCCCCTCTTTCGCTCTTCTTGGCTCTCCTTGAAAACTTCTCTCTGCTGGCCACACTCCATGTTGATTTCTTCCTGCCTTTAGGGAAGCGTTCATTCACAGAGCACCTTGCGCGGGGCCTGGGGAGGAAGTCAACCAGAGCCCGGTGCGTCGGGAGCCCTTGGCTCCCCCAGCGGATGACAAGGCGTGGGCAAGGCCAGGAGGAAAGCACAGGACGAGGGAAGGCTGCTCATTGAGCCTGGGGGCAGCGGGCCAAGTCAGAGGAGGTGGGGCCTGGAGGTCAGTGTATCTGGGTGGAGCTGCTCACTTGCCCACTCCGGCTCTCTTGGGTGTGACAAGAGTACAGGGGACAGCAAGTGACAGGAATCAAAGGCTCACAGGTATTAGGTGCTGACTAGCTGCCCAGCGTGATTCTGGGGTTGTGTGAGCTCTGCATTTAATCCCACTGCACCCCAGTGAGGTGGGGGACTGTTATTATTAACCGTATGTATAGGTGCCGAGACTGAGGCACGAGGCAGGCCAGGGTTCAAGCTGTGGGCAGTGGGCTCCCGAGCCCAGGGTGTTGACCACAGGGCCCTGCCCTTGACCCGTAGGCTGCAGCACTGAGATCTGGGCCTGTGGGCAGTGGGGAGCCATGGAGGGCTTTAGAGAAATGAGGCTGTGTGATCAGGGATATGTTTGAGAAACAGAGTCCCTGGGGGCACAGGTCTTATAGCAGGGACACTGCTGTTTCCCCGATGACAGCCGCCCTCAGGACACCATCTTGTCCCTGAGTGGTTAGAGCGAGAGTGGGATTGTCTGCAAAGCGAGGTGACTCCAGCTCATGCTAGCAACATCACCGTACCCGTGAGGAAATGGGGGCAGCCTGCTGCTTATTTGCATGCCCTGCAGACACGGCTGGCTCGGTGCACAAATGCCATTGGCCCAGTCTTGCCTTCTGGGTTTGAATCTTGGTGCTCTCCTACCCAGGTGACCTGGGGCAAGTGCTCTCTGAGGCATCGCTCCGTGCCTCAGTTTCCCCATCTGTCAAACCAGGATAATAATAATAGTGTCAGCTGATGGGGTGGGCAGGAGAGCTCAATGAGATGGTAATGCACCTCAAGTTCCTCGAGCGGTCCTGGCACCTTGGCGAGTGCTCCAGTGATCACTTTGTGTAGCAGGAGTTGTTACAATGCCCCCGTCTTGAGTGCTACCCCCAGGGCATGGCAGGAAAACATGTCGTTGACAGGCCCAGTGTGGACATGCTTTGACCAAGAGTCTCTTGGTTGACTCTAATAAGGTAGAGAAGAGCATCTGGGGATGTCTTTATCTTCGGCAAAAGGACAGAGGGTTGATTGCATCACACACACACACACACACACACACACACACACACACACACACAGAGGCAGGCCTTGAAGGCCAGGGGTGCTCTGGGCTGGGGACCTTCCTAGGTGGTGACTCTCCTCCCCTCCCACAGGACAGAGTGAGTCTGCTGGAGCAGATGACCCGGGAGCATGAGCATTTCCAGGCAGATGTGGACGAGTTCCAGCTGTGGCTGAAGGCGGTGGTGGAAAAGGTGAGCAGCTGCGTGGGACGGACCTGCAGACTGTCCACCCAGCACCGTCTCTCCATGCTGCAGGTAAACTGGGCTGTGTCTCTGTCAGAGGGGGCCACTGAGGAAACGCTCAGATCTGGGGGCTCTGTGTTGTCGTTTGTTGGGTGTGCTGGGGGCCACGAGATACAAAATCCACGGCACACAAACCCCACATGAGAAGCCTGGAATCTAGTGCAATATGTTTGGGGCCTCTGCTGCTTTCTGGAAATCTCTGAGCCAGCAGGGCATTTGGAAACCCAAGGCGGGGGCAGCATGGTCTGGACCAGTGGGTCTCAAATAGGGGACATTCCAGCGATGTCTGGAGATACCTTTTGGTGGTTACAGCAGGGGGTGGAGATGCTAATGGCATCTAGTGGGTGGAGGCCCGAGATGCTGTGACGCATCTTGTGACGCACAGAGCAGCCCCCACAATGGAGTGACCCCACTGCAGGTGTCAGTATGCCTCGGGTAAGGAACCCTAGCGTAGGCATCAGGCCTGCGGTGGTGAGAGGCTTGGTCCACTCTGGCCTTCCTGAATGGCTGTGACCTTGAATGAGCTTCTGACGTCCTCTGTAAAGGGAGTGTTACTTACCGTCAGTAATTCAAGGACCACATTATAAGTTTTGCCATAGATATACAGCCCCTGTACCATTTATTTCATATTTGTACTTAAGGTGACTCTTTTTTAAAAAAAACAGTGAACAATGACCCAAGAACATCTTACATGACTAGTATGAGAATGTTCATCAGACCATATTTGTCATAGTCCCAAACTGAAAGCAAACTCAGATTTTAATCAGCAGAGTACTGGATAAACATATCGTGGAACAGGAGATATATATATATATGAATACTACTCACAATAAAAAAAATAAAGTACTAATATATACAAGAACATGGAAGAATCTAAAGGGCATTTTGCTGAAAGAAGCCAGTTTCCAAAGCTAATATATTCTATGATTTCAGATATGTGGAGTTCTAGAAGCTTTTGGGATATTAGAAATGCTCTACATTTTGATCACAGTGTGGATACACGGGTGTGAATATTTCTCAAAACCATCTGAACAGTAGTGCTTAGGATCTATATACTTGACTCCATGCGTTGACAGTTCAATAAAAAAGTGAAATATTTTGAAGGCACTTTCAAACAAAATAGATTTAAAGGTGTTTATATAAATTTTTTTAATTAAAAGCGGATGAATATTTTATTTGAAGGGAAAATTTACATCATTGTCATGAATGGAAAACCAGCACTCACTCCTAATTTGTAGAGAACCATAAAATAAATATAATGAAACCAAATGGGGTCACTAGGCTCTCTTTGGCTCCATACTTCTGCCAGCCGAAGGCTCCAGGCCTGAGGCTGCCTCCGTCCGCGTTAAAAAGGAAGATCAACAAACGTCAGAGAGGGTTGAAGATAGACCCAACAGAGATTTTCTCCTTGACTTAATCAAATGGCTATAAAAGACACCGGAAGGGAATTCTGTCCTCACCTTGCGTGTCAATGCTACGAAGGCAGACAGTCCACTCCTTGGAAAGGCGCCCTGGACTCTAACCTGGGAATCAGGGATGGGTGTTTAGCATGACCTTCCCCGGGGCTCGGGAAAATGCAGCAGATGTTTTCTCTCTCCCCTCATGCTTTTCTCTGTCTCCGCCCCCCCCTGCCCCCTTTAGGACATCGCCGATGATTTTCCCCAGGGTGAGAAGTCCTTGAGGAGGTTGGAGGAACAGGCTGTGGGCATCATCCAGAACACCTCTCCTCTGGGCGCAGAGAGGATCACCGAGGGACTGGAGGACATGCGCAGAGTTCTGGAGAAGCTGTGCGTCCTCTGGAAGGAGGAGGAGGAGCGGCTGCAGGACCTGCTCAGGTCCATGGGGGCCTGTGAGCAGCAGTGGCAGCAGCTGGAGGCCGAGCTGGGAGAGTTCAGGAAGGACCTCCAGAGGCTGGCCAAGGAGGCCCTGGAGCCCGCAGCAAAGGCGGGGACCGAGGACGAGCTGGTGGCCCGCTGGAGACTCTACTCGGTAAGCAGTGTTCGGCTAAGACATGGACCGTCCAGGTGCCCTGTGTGCCTCGGGGCCTCACCACTTGGAGCTCCCTTGCCTGGGGAGGCAGGGGGCGTGAATCAAGCTAAGCCTTAAGTACACCCACTTTAGTTTCCCTGGATCTTTGGTAACCTGAGTTCCCTGGGTGTAATACGCAAATTAGGTGTTTGTACCCATTTTCCAGATGAGGAAACTGAGGCCTGGAGGGATTTCACTCCCCCCACCCCCAACATCCCCAGGATCAAATGATGAGTCAGAGGGTAAATAAGACCAGAGGTGGATTGGCTTTGAGTTTGCCATTCCCTTGCCCAGTGGTGGGATGTGGGGTGGACTTCCTGAGCCCAGAGCAGGGAGAGTTAGGTCAGAGGGAAAGTTCTTCAGTGTAGAGATGATGGGGTTCTGGGGAGACCCAGCAGACAATGCCCATCCTGGGAGGGTGGGGTGGCTTCCCACTCAGACACAGCGTGCAGTCAGAGTGCATTCGCCTTCCTCCCACCCGTGTACACACTCAGGAGGTCTGACTTACGGACAGAGAGATTTCTAAATAAGGATTCACATCCTCCCCCACTCCTATCTTTACTTACTAACTCACTGGGTTAGCTCCACCTTAGCGCCATTAGGGGAAATGTCTAAAAGAAAAACTACCCAGATCCCACCTCCAGTCTGCATTGTTGTTCTGTTTTTTCTCTTCCTTCTAATGCTTGCCCATCTGCAAAAATATTTTTGTGTGGGTAGAAACAAGGCACATAGTGTTTAGGGCTCACTGAGCCTCGTAGCAGCCCAGATTCCCCTGCAGCGACCACCTTTGCCCAGAGGGAACGTGCTTCCTCTTTAGGACTGTCCGCCTCGGCGCGGGTGGAGGTGGAGAGCACAGGGGTCAAGGGCGGGGGCTTTCGGGTCAGACTGCCTGGGCGCAGGTCCAGCATTCTCTCCTTGCTAACTGCGTGGTCCTGGGAGAGGTGCTTTAAACCTCAGTTGTATGCAGAACAGGAATGAACCCACGAAAGCTTAACAAGTGCTTGGCATAGCACCTGCCAAAGCCGGTTCTCAAAGAGGACAAAGTCGGGAGGGAAAGCCTAGAAAGCCCTGCCTCTGTCCCATCATGAGAGCTCCCTGCCTGCGCCCGGCTGTGTGTCAGGAAGCCTGTCCTGAGGCAGGAGGCTGACCACCTCCCTACGAACTCTCTGCCCCACCTGGTTCCAGTGTCTTCTCAATTACAGTCAAGCTGTGACTAACCGCAACCAATGAAAGGAAGCGTGGAATTTCTGACTCAAGACGTTTGTTCGTGGGGGAGCATTCACACGGTTGTCGTTTGCACTTACTGTGCGTTCTGTAGGAGGAAGCAGGCACACACACAGCTGACCTGCTCCATCCCAGCCCTCGGAGTGGCGGGGTGCCCTGGGACGAGGCCCACGAGACCCACCTGCTTCGGCCGGGAGCAGCCGTGGCCCAGCAGAGCAGGGGAAAGGTAGAGGGCACTTATCGCATCTTGCACCAAGAAGGAAATGTGGACTATTCCCTCTTTTGAGAAACAGGCCTACTTCAGAGAAGGTGGTAGTGTCAGGACCCCAGGTGAGAGAGCCACGTGTTCACCTTCAAATCGACACAGTCCGGTTATTATTTATCTGGCATGCAATGTGCTGAGTGCTGGACAAACCTCTGCCGGTGGGGGGGGGGGGTACTGCCATGATCCCCTTTTATAGATGGGGAAACTGAGGCACTCATGAGTTGAAGACTTGCCTGTGGTTATGACCCTACAGGTGGAGGCAGGGATTTGAACTTGAACCTAGACAGTCTAACTCTAGAGCACATGCTTCTAACCCGCTGTAACAGCTCAGACTCCCAGCTTTAGCAAATTAGCACAGTGAGAGGCAAGGACCAGGAGCGAGGACACCGGAGCTCAGGCTGGCCGTGATGTCCTGATCTCTGTCCCAGTCCCGAGACCCTCCCCCACAGAGAACAGGGCGAGGGAGTGATCTGTGGCGTCCCCCTGCGGACCAGGCAGGACCATTCATTGGCTTCAGGGAGACTTTTTGTGCCTGAGGTTGAAATCAGAGCAGTTTTGTGGCTAACGCAGCATTGACCACAGCTGCCTCACACGGCCCCCCTCCCGGGCATCCCAGCAATCCAGAAACTCAAGATGCCCACATCATGGGTGCAGAAGGCCAAGTGTCTCTTGTCCACAGCGTGGCCAGCCTTCCTGGGAGCGGGTGTGCGGGGCTTCCTCGTGAATGGTTTGGAAACTGCGAGTTCACACACACCAGTTGTGTCTTCCTCTTCTATGAAAACTTGTACGGATTTCATTACATTTGCTTCATGATTGAATGTGGACAGATTCCGCATCCCGCTGCCCATACAGTGTTCCCTCCTGCCCCTAGCGGCTGCCTCCCATCCATCTGAGCTTGCGCCCTTGAGCTCCGCGCTGGTCCCAGTTCACTTGCGGTTCGCCCAGGACTGAGGCTGGCTGGTGCACTAGTCCCTGTGAGTGGAGGATCTGGACCAAGGCTCAAGGTTGCGTGGGGGGCAGCTGGGGAGGGGCACGGCTAGGCTCCTGCTCTGTAGCCAGTGCCTGGTCAAGGGGGTGGCCCCATTTTACCAATGAGGGAACCCCCCGGGTTGCCCAGCTAGGAAGGGGTCGAGGGGGTTTCCCGGACAGCCTGTGTCATGCCAAAGCCCAGCCCTTTCCACTACCCCATCTCACCTCCTACTGAGCACGGGCCCAGCAAGCGTCAAGGTCAAGGTCAAATTCCGCACTTCCTAGGACAGCAGGAAAGGGCTGTGTCTGGTGTCAGAATGCAGTCCAGCGAGTGGAGTTGGTTCAGGAGTGCTCAGGGGAAATATCCTCTTGGCCTGCCAATAACACGAACCAGATTCACAAAGCACCTTAGATTGTTGTTTTCCTTTAGTGCCGCAGAGTCTAAGAGCCAGAGGGCCCAGCTCCCATGTCAGGTCCACTGTCTACTTGCCCTGCAACCGTCAGGAAACTCTCAGCCAGAGTTCCCTTGGGTATACAATGGGGACACGGAGAATTACTTCCTAGGGTCTTTGCCCAGCTTCAGTGAATGGGACACCCAGAGCACTCAGCGTGGTGCAGTGTTCCCAAGATACTCGTTGTTTGTATTATTAGGTGTGGGCCCTCAGGACAACACTGAGGTCAGTGATAATAGAAAAACCAGCTTGGTGAGAGCAAATGCCAAGGTCAGGGCACAGAGCGGGAGAGCGGGGCTGAGCTTCCGGAGACCCCAGTCCCTGCCCTGGGTGACGGGCTTCTCCCAGGCTAGCCCACTCCCACCTGCCACACTCGTCCCCCGGTCACTGACTCTCCCACGCCCCTCTGGTTTCGTCCCTGTGTCGTAGGCGACGCGGACAGCGCTGGTGGCCGAAGAGCCCCGGGTGGCCCGGCTGCAGGCCCAGCTGAAGGAGCTCATCGCCCTCTCCCGTAACCCGCAGCCTCTCTCCGACAGCGTGGTCGCTGCCCTCCAGGAGTTCCAGAGGTATCCGGGCTGAGGGAGGTGGGACTCGGGCTGTGCCTTGAACCTCACGCTCAAAGGGTCTTCTGACCTCATCGAAGGCCATCACACCTGGTAACTCTAACATAATTCTGGCGCCCTCAACCCCTGGCATTTTGTTCCCAGAAGGAGGACTGGACTTAGCTTTGTTCCATGCGGCGTGGCTCATTCACCGACTTCCATCCCGTCTCTGTGTAGCATCACGGTGGGGAGGCGTCCACCACGTAATGGCCAAAGGGAGGGCTCTTCAATAGACAAACACCACCCTGCTGCCTGCAGATGGTGCTGACTCAGCATCCGAGCCTGTCTTCAGACCAGCCTCTACCTCCGCCTCGGCCCCTGGGCTCAGGCAGAGCCGGGGCTCCAGTGTCCTAGCTCAGCAAACACCAGCAAATCAAAGATCCACCCGCGCTGGAGCTGAGCACAGTGTAAATTTGCAACCTGTAGCTATTTTTGCTCCGTGAGCCTCAGAGGTGTTGTGAACACAGCGCAACTGTCCATGTATCCAGAGCACTTTGCGTCCTTCCGCCTGATGAACTTGGGGGGCTCCCCCTTGCTGTGTGTCTATATCTCAGAGCAGGGGCCCGGATCCAGCTTCTCTTGTTGAGGTTTTATGTGCTGGCTCTCTATGACTGGAAGTTGTAGTTGAGAGATTATTTCTAGAAATTATTAAGGCCCAGGGTGATGGTCTCTTCGATTTTGCTTTAGCTCCTGCGAGGTGCCTGGGGATAGGCAGTACCAGGCTAGGGGCTCCATGATTCCTCTTCGAGGCTTGAGATTCTCTGGTCATGAGGCTGGGCTGCAAGTCTGTCTGAGAACTGGCTTACTTCCAGTGCATGTTAATCCAGAGGGGGAGACCTCTGAGGCCCCGTGGCCACTCCCAGCAGCCTGTGGATGGGGGAGAGCCCACCATGGGGATAGTGTGCGCTGGGCTCCCTCGGGGTCCCGGTAGAGGCCTCAGTTCTGAACTGACCCCTCTCTCCCCCTTGCAGCATGAAGGGGAAGAGCACCAAGCTTCGCAATGCCACAGGGCTGGAGCTGTGGCAGCGTTTCCAGCGGCCTCTGCAGGATCTGCAGCTGTGGAGGGCCCTGGCCCAGAGGCTCCTGGATGTTACCGCCAGCCTGCCAGACCTGCCCTCCATTCACACCTTCCTGCCCCAGATCGAGGTAACCAGGTCCCGCCAGGAGGGCTGACCAGTGTGGGGGTGGGGGGGAGGAGGGAGGCCCCCAGCCAGACATGACACTGTAGCCTGACTTCCAGGGAAAGGCGTGTTCCTGGGTGCTCCAGGAATCTGGGTAGAGTTTGCTGCACCCTGCCTGGCAAGTCCTGAGTTGGCACAGGAAATGTTATCAGTGACAAAGGTCATCCTCAATTCTTGGGTGGACCACAGGACTTTGTACTGACCCTCCCACACCCTTTCCCTCCAGGATCCTCCTGCAGATGGTCCTCTGGGGGAAGCATGAGCAATTCTAAGGGAGAGCATGTGAGGCCATTACCTTTACTGCATGTGTATCAGTTAGGATGCATGTGACAAGTGACAGAAATTCTGACCAATGGCAGCTTAAAATCCAGAGGCTTCCAGGTGGTTCAGGGCTGGCTTGATAGCTCAGCAGTATCTTCTAGGACCCAGGCTCTTTCTAGCTCCAAGCCACATCTCCCTTCATGGCCCCAAGATGGCTGCCACCACAGCAAGCTTGCATCTTCACGTGAACAACATCTTGTTCAGGAAGGAACAGCAAGGGGGCAAAAAGGCTTTCTCTATTCACCATTTTGAACAGGGAGGCAAACCCTCCTTCCCAGAAGCCCAGGCAGATTCCTTACCTATCATTGGCAGGTCACATGACTATCCCTCGGCCAATCACTGGCTGAGAATGATGGGATTGCCAGGACCAGCTTATATGGATTATAGACATAACCCTGTGTTAAAATGTGATCAAAGAAGACAATTTAGATGATACGAACAAACTTTATTTAACACTTCATGAAGTGGACAGCCTCCTTTTGGAGAACTGCAAAATGGGGCAGACGGCCAGAAGGTTTCATAGGATGCAGAATAAAGAACAAGGAAAAAACAGATAGAAAATATCTGATTGGCCAATGGCCAGCCTTGTTTGGGTTGAGAAGGCCGAGAGTTGGCTTGATGTTTGGGGATCGCAGACTAGATATAATGCGTTTCTGGCCAAGCAGAGCATTTACGAGAACTCAAAACTTACCTGGAAGTTTCACTTTGTTGCTTGGCATCCAGGGTGGAAGCAGCCCCATCTTGACCCTAGAAATTTATTTCGACACCTGTGACTGGACACTTTGCCATCTAGACACAATGCTCGTTGTTGGGTGAGCAAGAAGGAATGAATGTTGGGTGAGCAGAGGATGGCATCTACCACAACTGCCCATCAACAGGCAGGCTCTGATTAGCCTGTCAGCACTGCCTGATGGTATCCTGTGGAGCTCTGACGTCCATAAAATACTTTCAGGTCCAGCGAGTCTAAGACATACTGAGTGGGAGGAGACACAAAAGAGTATCAGATCATAAGCCTCATTTTATATTAATTTTCATTCTGGTTATGAAAGTCGTGCCTGCTTGGAGATGTAAAGATTTGTGAAGAAGGAAACAAAAAACGCCCAAAATCCCACAAACCCTTAGGACCACTGTTAACATGTGGAGGGACAGAACATCACATTTTCTATCCAACCTGGTATTTCTGGGGAGGCCCTTCAACACATGTAAAATTCACTTTGCGGAGCCCTGAGGATTTTACATGTGTCAGAAAAATCAATTTTAGCTCAGACAATCCCAAGTAATACCATACCCTTTATATCTGATGAAAATCCATCTAGCCATTTCTATGCAATATGGTCACCAATAGACAGAATCCTTAAATAATTCATGACAATTTTCGCGTATTTGGGATCATGTTATATAGTTGTATATTCTGATACTTTTCGTTGGCACATCTGAGCTTTTTCTTGGCACAGGGGACACCTCCAGATCACCTGGCCTGGAGACCAGCAAGGTTTACAATTGCGGTCCCACAGAACTATATATATTCACATAAGAGCTGCTGCCTGAGAGTCTGGCTTCTAATCAGCCTGAAACTGGATGTTGATTGATTCCTTTTTCCCACACACTGGCAGGTCTTGGTACTCCCTCAACAATGGGAGCTATTAGAAATAAATTAGGCTGGTGGTGCCTGGCTGGCTCATTCGGTAGAGCATGCCACTCTTGAGCTCAGGGTCATGAGTTCGAGCCCCATGTTGGGCATAAAGCTTACTTTAAAAAAAAAAAACAAAAACAGGCTGCTTAGACAAGCACAAAAGTTTAAGAGACAACCAAGAGCTAGGGCAAGGTTGAACAATAAGTTTAATATCCTATACAAGGCCACTTCTTCAAGACTGGGAGAGGTGGCTTCTTCGCCTAATACATAGAAACAAACATTGATTGCTAAGCAAAATGAGGAAACAAGGAATATGTTCCAAATGAAAGAGCAAGATAAAACCTCAGAAAAAAAAAAAAAAACCCTAATGAAATGGAAATAAGTAGTATACCTGATAAAGAGTCCAAAGTCATGGTCGTAAAGATGCTCACTGATCTTGGGAGAAGAATGGGTGAACACAACGAGAACTTCAACAAAAATAAAATAAAATAAAATAAAATAAAATAAAATAAAATACAAGAAAGTACCAAACAGAAGTCACAGAACCAAAGAATACAGTGACTGAACTGAAAAATACACTAGAGGGTTCAGGAGCAGACGAGACGCGGCAGAGGAAGGGATCTGTGATCTAGAAGACAGGGTACTGGAGCACACTCAGAGCAGCAAAAAGAAAAAAAGAATTTTAAAAAGTGCAAATAGCTTAAGGGACCTCTGAGACAACACCAGACAGAATAACATTTGCATTATAGATGTCCCAGAAGGAGAAGAGAGATAAAGGGGGGCAGAAAACTTACTTGAAGAAGTAAAGACTGAAAACTTCCCTAACCTGGGGAAGGAAACAAACATCCAGGCCCAGGAAGCTCAGAGAGTTCCAAATAAGATGAACCCCAAGTGACCCATACCGAGACACATGATAATTAAAATGTCGAAACTTAAAGAAAGAATCTTAAAAGTAGCAAGAGAAAAATAATGTGTTACGTACAAGGGAACCTTCAGGAGACTATAGGCAGATTTTTCAGCAGAAACTGGGCAGAGGGTCTGAATAGGCATTTTTCCAAAGAAAACATACAGGTGGCCAACAGGCATATGAAAAGGTGCTCAACATCACTCATCATCTGGGAAATGCAAAACCACAATGAGATATCACCTCACACCTGTCAGAATGGCTAGTATCAAAAAGATAAGAAAGATAAGAAATAACAAGTGTTAGTGAGGATATGGAGAAAAGGGAACCCTCGTGCACTGTTGGTGGGGATATAAAGTGATGCAGCCACTGTGGAAAACAGTATGAAAGTTCCTCAAAAAATTAAAAGTAGAACTACCCTATGATTCAGCAATTCCACTTCTGGGTATTTATCTAAAGAAAACAAAAAACACTAATTCGAAAAGGTATCTGCACCTCCATGTTCATTGCATCATTATTTACAATAGTGAAGGCCTGAAAACAACCAAAGTGTGCACTGATGGATGAATGGATGAAAGAAGATGTGATGTGTGTATATATATATATATATATATATATGTAATATATAATGGAATGCTACTCAACCATAAAAAAGAATGAAATCTTGCCACTTACAGTAACATGGATGGATCTTGGGGGCATTATATTAAGTGAAATAAGTCAAGCAGAGAAAGACAAATACCACACGATCCCACCTCTATGTGGAATCTCAAAAAACAAAACAAAACTCGTAGACACAGAGAACAGAATGATGGTGGCCAATGGGGCGGAGTGTCGGGGGTAGGCAAAATGAGTGAAGGGGGTCCAAGGGGTACAAACTTGCAGTTATAGAATAAATAAGTCATGGGAATGTCAGGTCCAGCATGGTGACTGTTGTCAATATTGTAATGCATAGTGAAAATTGCCAAAAGAGTAAATCTTAAAAGTTCTCATTGTCATTAGGAAAAAATAATTCTAACTTTCTATGGTGACGGATGGTACTAGATTTATTGTGGTGATCATTTTTGCAGCATATACAAATATCGACTCGTTATGTTGTGCATCTCAAACCAATATAATGTTATATGTCTATTATACTTCAACTACAAATTTAAGGAAAAAAGATAAAATGTTTCCAAAAAGTCATCACTCTAAATGGCTGCATAATATGCTTTTCCATTCTTACAATATTTAGGTTGTTTCCAGTTTTCCTTGTCATCAGTTGTATATGTTGAATACCTATGTACACAGATTTTGATCTCCATTTCCATCATTTTCCTCCTCATGTTGCTGATGAGGGACCGGAGCCAGAGAGAAGTTAGGGCGTTTGTTCAAGGTCAGGCCACTTGAGAGGCAGAGCTGAGGCCAGAATGATGGGTTCTAGCCTCTCCTCTTGTATTCTTATTCCTGCTTTCACACTGGGTCCTGGGAACAGGTTTATGAAGCAGGCAAGGCAAGACAATTTTATTATTATCCTTTGACTGTTAAGGAAACTGTGTCCCAGAGAGGGGAAGGCACTTGCTCAAGGTCACACAGCAACTGAGTGTCAGGGCTGGCTTTGACCCCGGTCTGTTTGACTTGGCAGCAGGTGCTTTTCCCGCTGGATCACAATTGCATTTCCGTCCTGTCCTTCTCACTGGAGCAGAAAGCTAACCAGGACCTGTACCAGGCAGGAGGGAGAGGTACTGTCTTTCTAGAATGTGACTCAGGACTCCCAGGACAGGAGTCTCGCAGAGCAGTGTTTTGGAAAAGGGGGCAGGACTGGGTTTGTCCATGTTTAAATGCTGTTTGCTGCTGGGATCATGTCTTGGATTACGCTCACCAGGCTTTCCCAGGAAGGATGGCTTTCAGGGGCTAAGCTCAAGCTGCCAGCCCTATACGTCTTGGCTCAGCTCCTACACCTAGCCTCAGGGTAGCCTATGGACTTGCAAAGTTCCTCCAGAACTGAGACGCTAGGTCCCAACGTTGGACATGGCTGAAATATTCGTTTCCGGGGGTGACTGTAACAAAGTGCCCAAACTCAGTGGCTTAGAGCAACAGAACCTCATTCTCTCATGGTTCCAGAGACGGCAAGGCCACGATCAGGGTGTCTGGAGGGCCATGCTGTCTCTGAAGCCTCTAGGGGAGAAGCCTTCCCTGCTTCCACTAGCTCCTGGTGTTTGCTGGTGGTTGTTGGTGTTCACTGGCCTGTAGACCCATCCCTCCAATCTCAGCCTCTGTGGTCACATGGACAGCTTCTCCCCTTCTCTTCCCTCCACGTGTGTGTGTCTGGGTCCAGATTTCCCCTTTTAATAAGCGCATGGGTCACATTGGATTCGGGTCCACCCTAGTGACCTCATTTCAACTTGGTTACCCCGGTAAGGACCCTATCTCCAAATAAAGTCACATTCGGAGGTAGTTGTGGGGGATGGTGGCTAAGACTTCATATCTTTTTGCAGGGAACACAGTTCATCCCGTAAGAGCTGGTGTAATGACCCTAGCAGAGAAGGGCCGTCTGTTAGTGTGTGCTCGCTGTGGGATGTGCACCATGTTAAATGCTGTCTAGGCCTCCCCTCATGTCAGCCTCATACAGCCCCATAAGTTGGGTGTGACTACGCCTGTTTTTTGCAGATAAGGAGACTGAGTCTCAGAACTACCCAAGGCCTCCCAGCTAGTACGGAATTCACACTCACGAGGGCCAGGCCAAATTCTTAACTCCTATGTCCAGGTTTGCTGAAAAGGGAGTGCAGGGCACCTTCTCCCTAAAGAGGCTTGTCCTCTCTCTGGCTGATCACAAGCCACATGCCTTCGTGGGAAGGTTAAACCAATTCAGTTGTGTCCGCCATGTTTGTGCGCCCTTCCTCTGGGGACTCTCTCTGCCCTCCCAGGGCTGCTGGCAAAATTGCCTCCTCTAGGGAGCCTTCTCAGATTTCCCCAACCAGGAGTGTTCAGCTCTGCCTTGAACACCCATAGGGTTCTGTCGAAACTTTAAGGGAAATGATCACTTTGTGCCCTGAATTATAGTTACCTACCTGGCTGGGGGTCTTTGTTCTTCCTTCCCAGCTCTGCAGCTAGCTCAGTATCTCAGCAACATCACACGTATAAAATGGAAGGACTCTGGCCAGCTAAAGACAAGACCCTTGGCCTCCGGGCCCCTGGGCCCTCAGAGCAGCAAGACGTGCTTACCCCAAGCAGCGAATTAAGCAGCAGGAACCCGAGGCTTGGCCCAGGGCTTTGGGGCGGGAAGAGGGAGTGTAGGCTGGGGATGTGGTCAGGGCAGGCTTCCTGGAGGAGGTGGGGCCTAGGCTGTGCTGAGTTCTGGCTGCGTGGGAGCCAGCTACTCATCACATAAGTCTCCTTTAGGTCCTTCCTTCACCTGGCGAGCTCCTACACATCACGATTCCACGCACGTGTCACCTCCTCTGGGGGGCCTTCCTGAATTCCCACTGACCATGCTCCCCTAGGCCCCTAGCCCCCTCAGAATGTCCTAAACAGCACCCCCAGGGGTAGTCCCACTGCTGTCGGCGATGGGGGGGGTCACTGAGGAAAGGATCACCGGACAGTGGCAGTGGGGGTGGCTAGGGAGGAGGTGGAGTTCTTGCCCAGGCTTTGGTGATAAGATGGAAGTGGGGGGCGAGAGAGCAATCGCGTTGACCCTGAAATGCAGGGCCTCCCTGATGCACCCTGCCGCCGCCTCCACCCCCGGCACAAAGGCGTGCGTCCCGCGGGGCACGTGCAGCAGGACAGACGCGCTCCTGGACAGCTTCCCAGCCCGGGCCTGCCCTGCTGGGGCCCTGGGCTCACTGGACGCCTTGTCTGCCGTAGGCGGCCCTGGCCGAAAGCTCCCGCTTGAAGGAGCAGCTGACGGTGCTGCAGCTGAAGAAAGACCTGCTGAGGAGCGTCTTCGGCCAGGACAGAGCGGCGGCCCTCTTGGAGCAGGTGGTGAGCTCCGTGCGGGACCGGGACCTGCTGCACAACAGCCTTCTGCAGAGGAAAAGCAAGCTGCAGGTGGGTGTCCCGGGCCTTCCTGGGAGGGAGGGGGGCGGCCTGCATTCCTGCCTCAGCTGCACCACTGGCCGCTGGGTGGCCTGCCCTCTCCCTCTGTCCCCACGGCCTCAGCTCCTCGGCTGTACACCGGCTGCAGTGAACGAGCGAGCCTTCTCACTGGTGTCCTAGGCACCTGCCGCCCCCACCTCTGCCCCCCCCAAGCCCCCCTCTACACCGCTGTCACACAGAACTGGCTTCCCCAGAGGGCTGGGGGCGGGTGTCAAAGGAGAAAATGCAGAGAAAATCGCCTGTAAAATTAAACCACCATAGAGCTGAACGCCAATATTATTAGGAACACATTTCTGAATGACGACCCCGAAGTTAAGGTGTAAGGTGGCGGGTGATGGGGAGTGTATTCTTTCACATAACAGACATGAGCTGAGCGTGAGCTGCTCACGGGGCTCTGAGAGGGGCCGGGCCCTCACCGGGAGCTTCTTTCACATCTGGGATCTGTCTCACCCGAGGAGCCAACATTCAGCCCACATCTGAGGGTCGGTGGGGCAGAGGGTCTCTGCGGCAGCTCGTCCAGCTCTGCCCTTGGAGCCAGAGAGCAGCTGTAAAGGAGTGGGCATGGCTGTGTCCCAATAAAACTTTATTTACAAAAACGGGCCTCTGGTGGGATCTGGTGTGGACGTGTTACGAGATGTAGTTCTGTACTAGAGAGCAGAACAGCCGTCATGTGAGGACCCCACGGTGATTCCAAGGAGGGCGTCCAACCCCCGCAAGGGCTCCAGGAAGGCTTCCTGGAGGGGGTGATGCCTGAGTGGGTATGAGGCAGCCAGGAGAAGGCTGAAGAAAGAGCCGTGTTGCTGTGAGTGGCAGGTTGTACAAGGTGCCTGTGAGGAAATTTCTTAATTTCTGTGCTGCCCGTTGTGTGTCTCCGCAGAGCTTGCTGGCCCAACACAAAGATTTTGGGACTGCTTTTAAGCCCCTCCAGAAGAAGCTCTCAGACCTCCGTGGCAGGGTCCAAGCTGAGAATGGGCTTCAGCAGGACCTTCCTGGGAAACAGGCCCAGCTTTCAAGGTTGCAGGTAAGGGCTTGGTGGGGCCCGAGTGGCCTGGCTCGGGTTCTCCGCTGCGCCCAGAAGCAGCTCCCCTCCGGCAGCAGTAACTGGCCAGACAGCCACCACCGAGCCCCTTCACCTGAGCTCTGAACCTTTCGTCTGAATCGCTGCTGATTTATCTGGTGGTTTCTGGCCTCTGAGAGACCTTTCGTACCTGCAAACTGCTGATTCTGGAGCCCAACAAAATGATGTTTACTCTGTGATTCCAAAGTCTAACATGTGTATTCATTTTTCTTTAAATTGCTTTGCTAAGTGTTCCTCATGAGTACAGAGGTCCAGTTAAATAATCGGATTTTGAAAGTAAGAATAAATGTTTTAAAACACATGCAGGGCGCCTGGGTGGCTCAGTCGTTAAGCGTCTGCCTTCGGCTCAGGTCATGATCCCAGGGTCCTGGGATCGAGCCCCGCATCGGGCTCCCTGCTTGGCGGGAAGCCTGCTTCTCCCTTTCCCACTCCCCCTGCTTGTGTTCCCTCTCTCACTGTGTCTCTCTCTGTTAAATAAATAAAATCTTTAAAAAAAAAACACATGCAGACTGCACACAGGCTGACTGTTGATAATTATCGGCTTGATAAGGAGCTTGAAAGATTTTAAATGCGTGCGATACAATTATTTTAAAACTCCAGCATAGCTCATGCCTACATTAAGAGGATTCTTGGGAAGACATTAAAAATGGTGCATTTGGGGGCTTTGAAACTCAAGTTGGGGTGTGATTCTTCACAAAGAGAGGTGGTCATCAAGTAAGAGTTCAGATGGGAGTTTGCTCCCCAGAGACGCCTTCCAGGCTGGTGTCCCAGAATTTTTTTTTTTTTTTTAAGATTTTGTTTATTTATTTGACAGAACGAGAGAGAGACAGCTCAAGCAGGGGGAGTGGCAGGCAGAGGGAGAGGGAGAAGCAGACTCTCTGGTGAGCAGAGAGCATGACGTAGGGCTCGATCCCAGGACTCTGGGATCATGACCTGAGCCAAAGGCAGACACTTAACAGACTGAGCCACCCAGGCGCCCCATCCCAGAATATTTTTGTCTCCTTTTAAAAATCTCACCAGCTCTGAGAGGAGGCCCATCAGATGGCCATATGGTGCAGCTCTCGGGGTGGGGTAGCCCCATCATGCCAGGACCCTCCCAAGCTCCCCCACTCAGAGGCCCCCCCCCATCCTGATCAGCTCCCATGACAAGAGGCAAACAGGACAGCCACACTTGCTGCTTTTCCTGCAGGGACTGCAGGAAGAGGTGCTGGACCTGGGGGCACAGATGGAGGCCACGAGGCCTCTCGTCCAGGGGAACCCCGGCCACCAGCACAAAATGGACCAGATTTCCACCGACTACCAGGCCCTGAAGAGGTCTCTGGAGGTAAGCCCAGGCACCTGGGATCCTACACTCCGGGGCTCTTTCTCTGCCTTTTCTTCCTTTTTCCTTCAAACCTTTCCATTTTTCTTTTTCCCTTCCTTTCTTCTCTTCCTCATTCATTCAGCAGATGATTATTGAGCGCCTCCTGTATGCCAGGCAGTGTTCTGGGCCCCAGCCAGACAGCCAAAGCCCCTGCTCCCTGGGGGGTTATATTCTAGTGGGTAGTTGGACCATGAGTCAGCAAAACAGCAGGTTCAGATACAAATCCAGGTGTGCCAGGAGGCCAAGGAACAGAACAGGCTGCTCTGCTCCCCACAGCAGCCCTGGGGTGCAGTGGGCATTGGCTGTGTTAAGGGCAATCAAACGTTGCACGGCGGCTGCTCGGAGCCTCCTCTGCAGTGCCCTCTAGCGGCCGCCTGGGGCTCCGTGGGGTACGCACATTTCTGATGGCCCCTTGAGCCCTGGGAATGGAATGGGGTGCAGGCTTCTTCAAAACTGGCCTGAGGACAAGTTTCAGTGGCTGATTCAGATGGGGGCCTGGGACTGCCTTTGTCACAAGTACCCTGGGGATTGTGGAGCCGGCTGTCAGGCAGCCATTCCTCAAGAAAACTTAGTCTAAGGTGGGCTTCTCCACTCTACCAGACCCAGCCTATTTTAATAACAAATGTTCCCAACATCCCATGCCATCCCAAAACTCAGAGAGAGTATAAGTGACCCACACAATTTAAGAATGGCATGTAATGCCCTTCCTGTAATAGGAAAGAAAAAAGGCAAGTTAGAATAAAATGCTTGTCTTGCATGTAAGCGCTGAAGGTGGTCACAGGAAGATGCGCCCCGCCTGGGTGACAGCCGAAATGCCTCTACTTTATGAGATTCTCTGAAAATGTGAACAACCTTTGGTGAAGTTTCAGTCACACCAAAGCACAGTCTTCCATCCGCTGACGAAATAGAGGCATTCCTGGAAAAATCAGCGTGTTTATTAGAACTGCAGAAACCTCTGTGTTTGTCCCTCATCTGGGGAAAGTGCCCGAGCTCGGGTCATGATGGGCAGGGTTTTCAGCACTGTGGATTCAGGCAGGGCTCGAGGAAACCTGGCAGGCCGTGGGGCAGCAGGATGGGAACACCTGTCGCTCTCACTGTATCTGCAGGTGTCATCCCTGCCCCATCACTGTCACAACAATCAAGCCCCCCTCCCCCCCCCACCCTGCCCCGTGAGCTTCCAGGAAACACGGCTTCACCTGAAGATGCCCATCGATCTAAGTGATGCATAAGGTCTAGATGAACTAATGCTGGCGGAATGCTGATACTCCAATGCTCTCGTGACTCTTCATTTATTGTCTACATACTTCTTCTAAGAAGTCGTGCCCCCCTTTTATTACTGTGGTACTCAGGGCTTTTTAAATCTAATAAGTGCTAATAAGTCCTTCCCCCACAGCCCAGGTGATCCTCCTGTCTCCCCCTGGGGGGCACATACCCCCCTAAGCGACCCGAGGCTATTGAAAGCATGGGGTCTGAGCTGGTGAGCAGGGGACAGGAGGGGTGGTGGTGGTGGCAACATTGTGGAGAAGTGGAGTCTTAGGTGACTCTTCAGGCTCTGGTCACTGGTTTGTTGCAGGAAGATGGGATGCACTGTCTCTGCGTCCCCAGCTCTAGTGGGCCTGGCGTCCAATGGTGTCAGCCAGCATCTGGAATGCAGGAGGGCAGGGCCCATGGTGGCCTCTGCCAGGGATCACAGGAGACCCTGGGGTCTGAGTGCTCTGCAGTGGGCTGAGAGGGAGGGCTCAGAGGGCCCCAGGTTGGGTGACCAGGAGGACAGGGGCCCTCCTTCCCTGAAGACAGAAGAACGAGGCCCCAGCCTCAGAGAGCTGAGAGTGGCTGACCCAGAGGAGGGGGGGAAAAAAGCAAGACCATTTTCAAAAATTATCAGAATATAATCAGATATAGAAAAGCAAACATCTAAGTGTGTAGTTTGATGAATTTTTTAAAACTGTCCACATTACAAGTACCCAGATCATGACACAGAATCACAGAATAATAGTGGCTTCACCCAGCCCCCAAAGCCCCTCATGCCCCCCACGGTCACTGCCCACCACTCCTGGCACCTGACTTTCAACTTGGAACACCATGGATTGGGTTTGCCTGATTTTATACGTTATTTTCATTGAATCAGAAACGTTTTCTTTTGTCTCTGGCTTCTAGCTGTCCGCTCATTCATAATGTATTAGATTGTTGCGTAGATTGCTCATTCTTGCTGCTGTAAAATATTCCACTGTCTGAAGCGACCTCAACATACGTATCCGTACTTCTGTTGATGGCCACTTGGGTAGTTTCCAGTTTGGGGCTATCAGAAGCAACACCACATGCATGCCTTTTGGTGAAAATATATTTGTATCTGTTACGTAGACACCCGGGGTGAAACGGTTGGGTCATAGGGATGCCTGTGTTCAGTTGTAGTAGATACTGACCTAGGGTTTCCCCCAGTGGGGTATGACTGACACCCACACTAGCGGTGGGCAGGAGCTCCGATTGCCCACACCCTCATCCAGACATGGTACCGTCTATAGAAGTTAAGACAGGCTTAGAGATACTTTAAACCAGAGTTGGTTTTTCCAGAATAAATTCTCTGTCCTGGGCAGAAGGGAGGACTCACCTCTTGTGTTCCTGCTGGGTGGGGAGCCCTGGCGGGGGGGCATCTTGCCCCAGGGCAGGTCCGGGGGTCCTGCAGAATGGAGGGGCCCGGAGTCCCAGTGGCCGCCAGCGCTCAGAGCGCCCTGGGCCCCCCGGGGCTGTGCTATAGGACCTCACGGACAGGAGCCAGCAGAGCGTGCGGGAACACTGCACCTTCCACCACGAGCTGCTGGAGCTGCGACAGTGGATTGCCATGGTCACTCAGAAGCTGGAATCACACCAGGAGGATGCGGGCCCATGGGACGCCCAGTCCCAAGAGGTCAAAGTCGAGGTAAGGTGGCTGTCCCAGTTCCCTCACTTGCCTCCCAGAAGGCAGGCTTGGGAGGCCAAAGATTCCACACGGGGGAGCAGAGACCCCTGCCCCGAGAGCTCACTGTGGGGGCTACGTTTTCGCATGTGTGTCCTTTAGAGGCTGCTGGCTGGATTCCCGGAGAAGGAGGCCCAGCTGCCCCTGGTCGAAGCGCACGGCCAGCTGGTGATGAAGAAGTCTTCTCCGGAAGGGGCTGCCGTGGTCCAGGAGGAGCTAGAGGAGCTGATGGAGTCGTGGCAGGCCCTGAGGCAGCTGGAGGAAAGCCTGCTGAGGTGAGGGGGTCCCCGGCTCTGAGCCTGGTCTCAGGCAACACCCCCTTTCCATGCAGGGGAGAGCTCAGTGGTGCCCTTAGAACAGGAGGCTGGGGTTCGGCTGGGTGCCGAGCACGGCGCCAGGTGCCTCCGTGCATCTCCGCTCTGGCCCAAGGACAGTTCTAGCGGGAGCAGTAGCAGCCGGGGAGTGCCCCAGCGGGGCGGCGGCGGGGGGTGAGCCTCCAGCCCGTGCTGGCCTGGGCCTCGCCTGCATTGATGGGTATAGGCACTTTAATGACAGCGTAAGGTGGGTCTCCAGTGGGAAACTGGGAATGCACGTGCCTGGGGAACGTTCTGACAAACCCGAAGGATAGTCGACCCGAAAGATCGGCTCCTGCCACGTGATGCCCCGGTGACCTGGTGAGTCCCCATTGCATCACCGCGGTGACTGGACCGTTTGTCTCTTCAGCCTCATCAGAAACCGGCAGCTGCAAAAGACAGAAGTGGATTCAGGGAAGAAAATGATTTTCACCAACAACATCCCGAAGGCCGGGTTTCTCATCGATCCCATGGATCCTGTTTCCAGGCGTCCCCGTCAGGTGCGTCTGCCTAGTGGGGCTCCCTGGGCCCTGGGAGGCTGGGGCCGGAGTCAGGGATGTGGGGGGTGGTCTTCAACAAAGCCCCCTCCCCGCCAGCGGCCACATGCTTAGCTCAGGACTCGGCCACGTCCCATCCTGGGTGAACCTGTCCCTGCTCCTTGTGCCACGGCACAGAGGGACCCGGAGACCCCAGACCCAGGCCACAGGGAAGGTCAGAAGCGTCCCTCAGGCAGACAGGTCCTCACCCCTTGGAGAAGACGTAGCCAGCCGGCCCTACAGGGCTGAGAGCTTCCTGCTGGCCCCGGATTGAATCATGCAGGCTGGGTCCCTTTTTTGTGCCATAAGCTGTATTTTGTTCAAAAGATCTAGCCTAATGACCTAGTGTCGTCCATCCCTTCTCTTGACGGCTTTTAAAACAAGGAACCTCATTGAAAAGACGTTCCTTCCTCGTTCTTCAGAAGCCACACGCCAGCTCTCAGTCTCCCCTGTATTCTTGTACTGCCCCTTCCCGAATCACCTGCCAAGCGTGCCTGTGCCCGGAGGCCTGCGCTCGGGGCCGGGGCCAGCTGTGGGTGAAGCGGAGGCGCTTCTGACCCGCAGGAACGCAGACCCCAGTGCAGAGCCTCCGACACTGCAGTGTGCTCCCCGCGTAGGAAAACGCAGATCCCGCTTCGGCAGGGCCCAGGACTCTGCATTCCTTGAAGCTGGAGGGGGACGCCCGGGCTGCTAGGCCTCGGAGCGCATTTTGAGGAGCGAGGAAGTGGGAACCACAGGCAGTTAAGGGCAGTGGGCTGGGGCAGAGGGCAGATGCTGTGGGAGCTGATGCAGAGAGACTGGGACCCAGTTCAGAGACAGCAAAGGCCTCCTGGGAAAATGTAGGGGAATCCTCATGGCCCAGCGGGAGTCAGGGAGAGGAGAGGAGGGGTGTGTCCCATGCAGAGGAGACGGTGTGAGAGACACAGAGGGAGAGAGCACAAGTGCCAGGGGTCAAGAGGTGTCTGGGGCTCGGGCTCCGGGGGTGGGGGTGTTGGCGGGGAGGGTGGTTGGCGGCACGGGGTCCAGCAGAGCCAGGACTGAGGCTCTCAGAGGGCCACACCTACGGCCTTGCTGGACGGACTTGCATTTTAGACAGCTCCCTCTGGCTGCAGAGCCCGGAGAGGGACAGGTGTGTGCAAGGGTGACCACCGTTATAGCCATCCTGGCAAGGAATGGTGGTGGCTGCCACTAGGAGACCAGCAGGTGACCACGATGACCCACTGTCGCAGCTCCAGCAGCTCGGGGCTGAAAGTGCAGTGATCCTGCGCGGTCTGCAGGCACCCGTCCACGAGGTCCTGCGGCACAGCCCCGGGGGGCCCAGGGCACCCTGAGCACCAGCGCACACTGACCCCCTGGGCCACCCCAACCCCGCAGGACCCCCGGACCTGAATCAGAATTAAACTCCTAACGTGGCCACACTGAATGGAGAGACGTGCCCCCTCCCACCAAGGCCTCTCTCCTTACCTTTGGGCATCCTCATCCCCACCCTATGCCTCAGAGGAGACCCCCGGGATGCGGGCCCAGGGGGCTGTTTCACCTCTGATGCATTGGTCGTGCTGCTGCGTGTTCCTTCAGGCAAACCCGCTCCAGGAAGAAGGCAGCCATGAAGGTTTCTCCCAGCTCCTGAGGGACTTCGAGCAGTGGTTAGAGGTGGAAAATGCCAAGCTGGTTAGAATCATCGCAATGAGAACGGCCACCGCCAAGGATTTGAAGACCAGGGAAATGAAGCTACAGGTTTGTTCCCACGGAAAGGCCCTCTGTCCACAGGGTTTGCCCCCGTGGATGTGTTTGCCACCAGGGAGTTCTTCAAAAAAAAAAAGAGCACACACATGGCTTGTGAGCCATTTTTACTTGTGTATAAATAACAGTTCTTAAACTTTTTTGGTTCACGTATTTTAGAAGAACCATTCATTCATTCAGCCTATGTCTGTATTTCCCCAACTTGGAAAATATCACTACTAATCACGACTCTGAAATCAGTTAGCTGTTGCTGTGTAACAAATCATCCCAACCGTTTGTGGCTTTAGACAGCACATGTTCATTTAACTCATGATTCAGAAGGTTGGCAATCTAGGCTAAGCCCATCGGGGCAATGCTTCTGGTTTTGTGGGGCTCCCTGATTTGCTATCAGTTATAGGTTGGCTGGGTGGCTCTACTCTGGGGGTTGGCAGGCCGCTGGAGATGAGCATGAGATGGACCACACATCTCTTCTCCTCTTGTGGGGCAGCCCAGGCTTCTAGTAGCAGAGGCATTGTCCAAGGGCAAGTGGGAGCACCCAAGGCTTCTGGGGCCTAGAGTAGGAACTGCCACATTACTTGCCCTGTATTCTGTTGGACAAAGAAAATCACAAGGCCAAGCCAGATTCATGGGGAGGGAAAACAGACTCCACCTCTTGAAGGGAAGGACTCAAGGTCATATTACAAAGGGAATGGATATGGCGGGGGGAGGTGGGATGGGAGCGTCGTGGTCATTTTTGCCATCCTTCTACCACCAGTCTTCTTTCTACTCCACTCCCACATCTAAATAGTCCCCCACCCCTCCTGGATTCCACCTCCTGGGTGTGTTTTGTTCTGCACCCTCTTGCTACCACTATGTTAATCTAGGTACTTACCATTTCTAACCTTGATTTATGGCAGTAGGTTCTCAGCTGGCCTCCTTCCTTCCTTTTGGGCCCCCATCCAGGTCACAGCTCAATTCTGCAGCCAGAGTGACCTTCAGCATCATAAATCTGGCTTTGTTCTTCCCTTGATGAGAACCTTTCAGTATAGAGTCCAACCCCACCCCCACTTTAAGCATATCACATGAGGTCATTCTCAACCAAGCCCCAGCCTACCTCTCTTTTTCCTAATTTCTCAGCACTTCTACTATGATATGTTAGGGTTTAGATTTCTTTTCAGCTCTCTTATTTGGAATTCATCTGGGTTCTGGAATCTGTGGTCTAGAGTCTTTCTGGAAAATTCTCTGATACTTTCTTAACTTATTGCCTCTTAACATATCGCCTTGTTTCCCTTCCCCTCTCCTTCTGTGTTGCTGCTGAAACATGGTATTCCTTCTCACTGTGGGCTCTATGTCTCCTCCCTTCTCTTGTGTCTTGTTCATCCTCCAGTCTCTTCCTGTTGCATTCTGGAGAGTTTTTCTACCCTACCTTCCGGTTTACTAATTCTCTCTTTAGCTGTGTCTCATTCACTATTACACATGTCTGTTATGCCTTCAACTTTTGACACTATATTCCCCAGTTCTAGAATTTCTACCCAGTTCTCTTGAAATACCACTCTGTCACTTTTCGTAGCTTCCAGATCCCTGCTGAACTTTTTAAGCCTGGCTTTTAATTCTTCGAGCCTAGTAAAGAGACCTGTTTAACCGAGTGTGTCTAATAACGAGTGTGTCTAATAATTCCAATATCTTAAGTCATTTTAGGAACAATTTTTCTGCGTGTTGTTTCTGTCTGTTCTTGTTGTCGGTGTCTTGCATGTATGGGGCTGCTTTGATTATGTGTGATAGAGGTATGGGGGTCATTTGAGGTTGAGGATCATCTCTTCTCCAGAGGGAATTTTGTCTGTGGCTTCCAGGCAAGGAGGGCTTTCTTGTTCTGAAGCCAGGGAATCGAAGTTCAATGTTGGAGGCTCCCTGCACTCCTGGTGACTTGGAGTGGGCTTCGATCCACACAGGGTGTGAGTTTATTTCGGATTCACCTTTAGGAGCCTCAGCCACAGGGGGAGCGGGTTATGAGAGTCTCCACCCCTACAGAGCCCAGACCTTGACCTTTGTCTCCATAGCCCCGTGAGGCTGCCAAAAGCATGATCTGTTTCACAACTGTTTCTTCCAGAACGGCAGGTGTCCTGCAGGCAAAAGCAGGCCTGAACACTGGGCTTACTTCTCTGGGCTTCATCACTTCCCAGATTTTAGCCTGATGTGCCTCGCCCTCTTGCCAACTCTTTGATGCCTTTTAAGTGTTTTTAATACTTTGTCCTCTCGAGAGGTTTGGTCCAATCACCTAGGGGGTTATGAGCAGGAAGTCCGTCCCGCAGACCTCCTACCTCACATTTGGCCACGACTCATTTCTCGCCATCACTGCCCAACTCCAGCCGTATCAGAGACGGCTTGCAATCGCCCCGGGTTAAGCCTCCTTACTCTTGTACAGCTCTCATTCTAGTGGGTTCTGAGAAGCTAAGCAAACTGCCCGTATCACACTATGAGCAGGATGGGGTGAAAGCAGGGCTACAAAGCCAGAATTTAGACCCATGCACTCCGATTTAGAGCCCCACTCCTACCCCCACATCACTACGGCTCAGGAGTCCTGAAGATTATCTGCCCAATCCCAATAGCGCATGTCCAGGCTTAACCATGCCAACAGAAAAGTCGTAGCTTTTTATAATGATGGCAACTCTTATGTCAAGCCCTCCAGAGGACTCGGTTCTAGAACATCAGAGATGGAAGTGACCGTGGAGGTCATTCTGTATTGTTCCAGAAAGCGACTGCCCGTGGATTTGCACAATGGGATTCTCACTTTACAGGCTCTGCCAGCCTCCTCTCAAGTGAAATTTGACTGGCTCCTGCTGACCGGCCTTGTGGGGCCGTCGGGGCCATCTGGAGGGCACATGTGACACTGCTTTTCTCCCACAGGAGCTGGAGGCTCGGGTGCCAGAAGGTCAGCATCTCTTCGAGAACCTCCTCCATCTCGGGCCAGCAAGGGGGACCTCCAACGAGCTGGAGGACTTGCGTTACCAGTGGATGCTGTACAAGTCCAAGCTCAAGGACTCTGGCTACCTGCTGGTAGGTGCTAAGGAAGCACGGGCCCCAGGCCCCGGGGATGGGACTCCGGCTGAGCCCAGGCTCATGTGGGGAGACAGAGCTGGGCCATGCTCACGGGTCCTAGTGCTTGGCTTTAAGATGTCACGTGGCCGTCCTGCCACCCCATGTGGCTGGCGCTCCAGGAACGATGGCAGGAGCCGTCCCAGTTAATGTTTCAGGAGCGCTTTGCTGCCTTCTGAGCTGAAACCTTCGGGACCCCATTCAGTCCTGTCTCCAGTCTCCAAAGGGCTGGGCGGGGGGGGGCGGTGATGGCTGAGACTCTGAGAATTGGAACTCCCGGGGTCATGGAGCTAGGAAGCAGCAGAGCCAGCATTCAGAATGCCCCGCTGGGGAAGGCGTGATAGAGGGGAGCATGGCCCTGGGGTCCCCGTGGCCCTTTGCACAAAACAATAGTAATAGTCATGAGAGCCTTTATGAAGTGCGATGTCCTCGTAACAACCCTATAAAGGAGATGCTGTTGTTATTCCCTGAGAAGCGACGGGGAAACTGAGGCACAAGGGTTAGCCCCAGATGGGGGGCCGTTGAGATGGCCTCCCCAGACGCCAAGCTTTGGCGCTCCAGCTCCGCGGTCCCTGCAACAGCCATGCTGGCCACTAGGTGTCAGTGCAGCCCCGGCCTGGTGGCCGCCCGCCCAGGCCTTCCCAGACGGAATCCCACCTGGGCCTGAAGTGCGTTAAAAAGCTCATTAAATCGAATCACCTGCTGGTTCAGCCTATCCAGATGACCAGAAGTTTTAAAGAAACACTCCCCTGACAGAATGAATATTCCATTACAGGCTCTGCTGGGATTTGAGTTTCACTCACTTAACGTCTTTTTTTCCCCTTTTCCTCTCCTTCCCGAAAATAACAGACACAGAGTTCTCCAGGGGAGCCGACTGGATTCCAGAAGGTACCGTGTCTGCCATCTGCACACGCTAGAGGGCAGGGCGTCTGGAGGCTGGTAGGCCTGCGATGCTGAAGCCAGACTCCTGGGCTTTCTGGAAGGTTCCATGAGGTCCGAGGCACATTTTATGGGCAGTGAGCTCTGGGCTGCCCTGTGCTGGGCCTCGGGGCCCTTGGGAAGCCCCAGGAGGGTGCAGAATGTACTCAGCTGTGACACACCCATGATAGAGGAGGGACCCTGGAGTTTTTCATGCAAAACCAGGACACGGTGGGGAATGGACGGTTATGTGGTGACAACGGGTGTGCACCAGGACTGTCCCAGGAAACCCGGACCGTTCCGGGCACACTGGATCGTGCGGCCCCCTGAGTGGTGACGGGCGTCTGGGGCACGGCGGTGGGGGGGACAGAAGAGGAAGGGGGAGTTGTGCCTTTCCTGTCCTACCAGCAGGTGTTTGCACTCGGGCCCGCTGAGAAGGGCTCAGAGCCACTCCCGTGGTGCTTGCAGGCCAAAGCAGTCACAGTAACAGCATTAATAATGCTAATGAGTAACAATTATTATTACTCGAGATGCCAGGTAGTGCCCGTCCACGGTGTGCCAGGAACCGTGCTAAATCATGGTCAGGGCATCTCATTTAAACTGTCCCATCAACGCTCGAGAGGTGTTACTCCCTCCGCTTAAGCACGAGGAAACGGAGCCACGACAGGATTGGAATCCCTCGTTCGGCCCAGGCGTGCGGCTTCTGGGTGGTCTCTGGCCTCTGTCTCCAGAGCCCACATCTTGACTTTCCACACTGTGCCTTGGAGACGGCATCCCGGGGGCCTGGGGGGTATCCCTGCCTCAGGGAAAACCCAGTGTAAGTTGATGTCACCTTTTCCAAGAGAACACACTTGTTTCCCTGCCAAGCCCTGGCCGGCAACGAAGTGAGCCTTTGGCGTGCTCTGCTCCAAAGAGCTCTGGGTTCCTCAAGATCCCTAATGCCATGGAATCTGTTTCCAGGTGCTTTGCACACCAGGATTTCTTCTTGGTCTCCAGCTGGGGTTCATGTCTCACATCTGCAGGGCAGTGGGTGTCCCCTGGACTGGGTGGGGCCATCACAAGACCAACGCTATGCTTTGGACCCGGCGTCAACTAGCCTTGTGGCTTTGGGCAAGTTGCTTTGCCTCTCGGGGCTTACTTTCCCCATCTGGAAAATGGAATTATCAATGCTGACTTTCCTTCCTTCATGTATGAATGTGGAAGATCATGTGAACGGTTGTTTGTAGAATTTTCAGAGAGACTAGAGGCCTGGTTTTCCCCCCAATTTAGAATAACACAGAGCCTCCCCCAAGAAATGGGGAAGAGCATCAGGAAGGATGGGGTGGCTCCCACAGTCTAGCCTCGTGGCTCCTGGTGGCCTCCACACTTTAAGCCCCTCCCTGGGGAGCCCCCATCTGATCTGGAGCTCCCGGGTGGAATCAGTGGGAGTCATGTCTGGGTCCCCTGATGCCTTGCACACGGTGAGTGCTCACTGAATGTTTCTGAGTAGGGGGACACATGGCTGGGGGCACCAGGCCTCTAGAGCAGACTCAGTTTCCTGGCAGCCTGTGATTGGCAGAATGTGGAGTGTCCACAGCCTTGTGTTCATTTGCTGTCTCTCATTCATTCATTCATTCATTCCACAAGGATTTACTGAGCACCGACTTTGTGCCAAGCACTGATTCGGGCACTTGGGATCCATCAGTGAGCACAAGAGCAGAGACCCACCCCAGTGGACTGCATGTCCCAGCTGGGTGGAGGGTGCCTGGGAGGAAGGGTTCACACGTCTAGCTGGTGGTGCTCCGCACAGTGGCGCGTCTCTGGGGCAGGGGCCCCAAAGGGCAACGGCGGATTCGGGTCTTTATAACAGGTGTTGTCTCATCCGTGACCAGCACAGGTTGGGCACAGTTTTGTAGGGTCTGCAAAACAGGCAGGCTCTACATGGCTAAGAAAAAGTGTGCTTATTCGGGCTCTGTGTAAAATAATTGAGTGTGTGAAAATTTGAGTCCAGTGCTAGCTGGCTGGCTCTTGCGAAGCCCGCTGCAGAGAAGTAAGCAGCCTACAAGCCAGTGTGCAGAGGCCATCTTGGGCTCACTTATGTGACAGCTTAAGCACAGATTTCTGGGTCCCACCCCGAGTGTTTGATTCACTGGGGCTGAGTCTCTACTCTGAGAACCACGGCTCCGCACCCTGGATCTGAATCTAGGACCCACCGTTAGTGTGTGTTCCTGTTGACGAGTCCCTCAGCCCGTTTTGCACAGAACAGAATGAGGGTCCACCGAGCTAAGGGTAGGCAGAGTTCTTGTAACAACTGCGTACAGTAGGTTCTTTTTTTTTTTTTTTTAAAGATTTTATTTATTTATTTGACAGAGAGACACACAGTGAGAGAGGGAATACAAGCAGGGGGAAGGTCAGAGGGAGAAGCAGGCTTCCCGCTGAGCAGGGAGCCCGATGCGGGGCTCGATCCCAGGACCCTGGGACCATGACCTGAGCCGAAGGCAGACGCTTAACGACTGAGCCACCCAGGCGCCCCTGCGTACAGTAGGTTCTTAACTGCCATGTAAATGAGGCCCGAAGACTTCTTTGGACACCGCACCTGCTTATCTTTCTGCGAACCAAGGGAGCAGTGACGCTTCTGAGGGTGGGGGATTCTTCCCTTCGGTTTGGTTCTTGTGGTCGGTGTGTGGGCATGTGCGTGCGTGCACTGTGCACAAACACACACACACACACACACACGCACGCAGGCCTGACAGGCAGAAAATAGACTCTGTCTTCAGGTGTTGTAATCTTGCCAACCTAAAAACATTTCGTATGTGATTTTTAGTCCAAAAGGAAGAAAAAAACCTGCCCCAAAGCTAATTATTTATGAGCAGTTGGTTCTCCACACTTTTTTCTTTCTCTGCGTGCACCGAGTCATTGAAAGCTCCAGCGACGTCAATGGCTTCAGCCTGCTTGTTTGTATAAACACAATAATTAAGATTTATTAAATTTGCAGCTTCCTACACACTTGCCAGCTCAATGCCACCGGATCCGCGTGCCTGCAGCCTTCAGACACATGAAATGTAATTGCTTTTTAAATTGCAACTGCGCCGTGAGTCACCTGAATTTCTGCATTGGCCCCGGGGAAAGTGGGGTACAGTCCTTCTTGTGACAAACTTTGCGTTGAAGAGCAGATTTGCAAGGGTTTCTGGTGGCTTGGGTCAGCTGGGGCAGGGCCAGTGCCCCAGTTTGCAGGAGTGGAGAGCAAACGCCTCCCGTGCACGCTGTGGACCCTGGTGCAGCCCCAGATGCTGAGCGACCCAAAGTTGCATTTTATTTACTTGATCATATTGTGTAGGTCTTAAGACTAGTGATTTTTCACATTTTCACATTTCTGGAATTTGGGCGACTTACTACGGTCTACTCCTCTCAGCGAGGATTTGGGCTTGCTTCCCTCCGCCACCCAGGACGCTCTCCACCTGAGATTTCTCTAAATGGAAAATCTTTGCTTGTAGGTGGTGTCCTGTTTTGTTTTCCTTTGGCTCACACTGATTTTGTAAACTCAGACACCCGGCCTCTGGGAGCTCCGGCCTATGGTTCACATTCGCAGGGAAGAATTCCCCTCGCTTCACCCAGTGCCAAGATCATACCTCATATTTCCTTGCTTCCCCTTTCTGGGAGGTGGGATTACTCCTCATTTCCCCTGAAAGGGAAGGCACGGCCCCTCGGTGCCCCAGCTTTAGGTGGAGTCTCTCGTCAGGTGCCCCATCTTGGTTGGTTCTGTCCTTCCTGAGTGGTTTGTAAAATAATGACACACCTCACAATCGGCATCCCAGATCAGATGAAAAACTCAGATACTAAATCTAAGGAAGCCTTTGTGAGTTCTCCATGTTAGATGGTAACTTTCTCTCTCGGTAAGTATGATTTTTTAAAAATCCCTACTGTGTGCTAGGTACTATGCTGGAACACTCACGTGCCTGGCCTTTGCCACTCAAAACCACGTTTTTTTTAGTGGGAGGAGCGTGGCCTCTTGGCCCCTTCTCCATATGTGACAAAGGGCCCAGTTCAGGTGGGGACAGAGGAGATGTCACTTGGCTTTGTCCCCGTGTGATTCACTGTGCAACTTTGGGGGCTAAATTTGGCTCTTTCTTGGTCAAAGGGCTGGGCCTGGCTGGGACCGCGCAGTCTCTGACCTTGAAAAGGAGAGAGCCCTGGACGGGCTTCCACCCATGTGCTGTGTTATCCCAGGGCCCTGTCTGTCCATCCGTCCACCGAGCCCAGAAGCAATGAGCTACCGCCGATGTAGGAAAGAGTCTATGCTAACCCTTCGGACATCAAGTTTTTGAAACTTGTCTTTGACTTCAGAAATCCAGACAAGTTCATCTCTATGTGCTCTATTTCCTCATCCTCCCGTCACCCAGCCCACCTGCCTTCTGCGCCACTTACTCATCCCTCCCCCACCCAGCCCCTGGCAACAACGGATTATTCTACTGTCTCCGTAGTTATGTCTTTTCCAGGACATCATAGAGTTGAAATCAGACAGTATGGAGCCTTCTCAGATCGGCTTCTTTCATTTGATAATATGCATTTAAGTTTCCTGCCTGGTTTTGGGGTTGCTTGATAGCTCATTTCTTTTTGTACCGAGTCATATTCTGTCGTACTAATATTCCACTTCTGGTCTTTTTTATAGACCTCTTTCCTCAATGCTGGATCCAGTCCAGGGTCACCCAGTGCATTCAGTTTGTACATCTCTTTGGTTTCCTCTAGGCTAGAACTAGTCTTCCGTTTTTCTTGACCTTGACCTTGAGTCCAGGTCAGAGATTTTCTAGGATGTCCCTCAAGGCACATTTCCCTGGTATTTCCTTGCGATTGCAATCGGGCTGTGCATTTCTGGCAGGAATGTTGCAGAAGGGATGCTGTGTTCTTGGCGCATCTTACTGGGAGACCCATGGTGTCGCTGTGGCCCCAACATCGCTGATGCTAACTCTGACCGCGTGATTAAGGGGGTGCCTGCCAGCCTTCTCCCCCATACAGTGCTGTCCTTTCTTTTGTAATTAATAAGTCATCTCTGCGGCTGCTAGAGACACTGGACGTACAGTGCCTCTTTCTTCAGTGGTTGTATCTACGGGGTTTTCTGCAGCCATCTGGGCAGTTCCTTCTGCTGCCACGGCTTTGTTTCCTGACTCCGGGCTTCCCACTCTCTTGGGTCCATCTCTCCAGTCCAGGTCTCCTTTCTGACTTCAGTCCCAAAGGCCCGCCCACCTGCTGGACATCTACTTGGGAGTCCCACAGACCCTCAGACTCAGCATGTCCAGAGATAGCCTCATTGTATTCCCCGCACCCAACCAAGCCCCAGTCCCCATATCAGTGAAAAACATCATGACCACCCACTTTCCCAAGCCGGATGCCTCCGGGTCATCCCAGACCCTCACCAACCTTGGTTCTGGTCCTAAGCTCAGAGCCTGGTTATGGATGGATCTCAGATGAGGAATGATGAGGGAAGGAAGGAAGGGAAGGGAAGGGAGCCATATGCCCGTACATCTGCTCCCAAATGAGGCTCGCATCCTTGCTTGAGTAATGACAAAATCTCTCCTCACTCCAGTCGTCGATCCAGAGGTCCTTCCCACCAACTAACTAAACGACCTCTAAACGGCCAGCTCAGATGATGTCATCTCCCATCTCTCTCCAAAACCAACTCAAGGTTCTGGAAAGATAGTCTGTGGCCTGACCATCATGTGCAGAGCCACTCAGGATGGAGATAAAATGAACCCAGCCCCACCCCAGCCACTGCCGTCCTGTCCCTGCGTGGAACTGTCCAGAGCCCCTGAGGTCTCACGGGAAGTGAATCCGGGGCTGTAACTCGGTGCTTTGGCAGCGAGCAGTCAGCGAAGCCATTATCACAGGCATGGCGAGCAGGCCCTGGCCCAGGAAACCCTGGCCACCCTAAGACTCACTGGCGCAGTTGGGGAAATGCAGTGGGCCCCAGACACGGCCCCCTTCTGAGGGAAACCCAGGGAGAGGAAGCCAGCCAGCATGTGGTGCCTTCAGGGATTGGAGAAATTGCTAGTGATGGCTTCGTGGTGGCCATCTTGAATTGCCGGGGGAAAGCTGGCCCCTACCCATCCCTCTTGGTGCTGGCCTGGAAGCATCTCTGTGGTGGTGAAACCCCACCCAGGAAAGCCCTGAAGGCCCCGGTGGTGACGCAGCGTGACTTCCACACTGGGGGCCCCAGCTCGGGGTGGGACCAGATTCAACAGATGTAGGCTGACTGACACCTCGGGCCCGGGGTGACTCTCGTTGTTGGTGTTGTGGCTGAGTTGTTTCTTGTGAGAACACCATGCGGGATGGTGGGCAGAGCCTGGGCGTGGAACGATGTGGTGAGGGAGGCTGTCTGTGTGACCTTGGCCTGGTTCCTTTCCTGTTGGCTCGGCTTCTTCCTCTGGGGAATGGCCGGGGCGGGGAGAACTGAAAGCCGCTGGGCCTGGGGGCTGTGTCCGGGGTGTTCATCAATGGCAGAGCATCTGGACAGTGGGAAGAGCCACAGCCAGTGGTCAGCGAGGATCTGTGTGGTTACCCCATGGACACCAAGGGAGGAGCAGACAGTCAGACGTGCAGGAAGGGAAGGACTCTTTCATTCCCTATTTCATTCATTCAGCACATATTTGTTGAGCAAATGAATGTGGACCCTGCCTCCGAGGAGTCAAGGGGACCATGGACTTTAATCAGTCATCCAAAGGGAAGGTACCGGGGCTGTGAAAATGTATAATGGGGCTGTTTTTTGGTCTACAGCAGGGGAGGTGCCCCTGAGGAAGCCACTCACAAGCTGAAACTAGAGTGATCAGTAGGAACTAATTAGGTGCATTGGAAAAAGGAGGGAGATTAGTATTCCAGACAGAAGGGATAGCCTGTGCAAAGGCCCAGTGGTGGGAGGACATGAGGGCCTTTGAGGGGACAAGAGATGGCATTTAAGGAGGGTGGTGCTTTTCTCTCTGATGGGCCTGAGGAGATTGGTGGTGCCTGATCCCTGGCACCACCAGGTAGAGGGGGAAGCTTGTGGGGCTGTAGGAGCAACTTATCTGCCCCAGTATCCACCAGTTAGAGGAGGAAGGGAGTGAGCATTTACTGAGCGTAGCATGCATTGCCTCATTTATCCTTCTCACTTTGGTAGGCAGGCATCATCCCTCCCTCTTCCCCAACACAAGAAGGAACTGCGGCTCAGAGAGACTGAATGACCTGTCCTAGGTTATACCGCTAGGAAGTGCCAGAGCCAGGGTAGAACCCAGAACTCGAAACCTTTTCTTTTCCCCCACATCACCTTTCATCCATGGTAGAAGATTAGGTCACATTTACTATGATAAACTCGTCTTGCCTGAACTCCTCAAAACTCTCGAGTCTCAGGTCTGTGTGAGATCTTGAAGGACTTCCAAGCATTTAGTTACCCTACATAACATCTATTTCCTCCCCCCCCACCATGTGCTGTCGACTCCCTGCTTCCATACCCTAAGGGATTGGGGGTGTATTGCTTCCAGAGGAAGCCCCTTCTCTCTTCGGATAGTTCTAACTGGGCAGAACACAGGTAGTACTTTCTCTGGGGAAACTGAGGCACAGAGCAGCTCCCAGATCTGGGAAGAGCTGAGATTGTCAACTTCTTTGTTGGCTTCTAGAAAGGTAGTTCATGCCTCTGTGTGTGTGTGTGTGTGTGTGTGTGTGTGTGTGTGTGTTTTCTAAACATCTGAGGATCATTTTAAAATGTATCTCTTATTTCAAAGAGCATCTCAGAATTCAGGTCCCTCAAAGTGAAAATGTGAGCTCTAAGTGAACAGCCACTGGAAGTCTTTTGAAAAAAGACCACCCCTTGTCAACACTTGTCAATGCAAACACACTTAGGACCTTCAGAGATGTTTTCTCCAGAGGATCCTGGCCAAGGCACTGTTCCTCACTTAAATAAGCAGAATGCTAGCTCTGCGAATGCAGGTGTAAACAAACAGGACACTGTAAACAGATTTTGCATTTGGGAGACCATTAATTATAGGGTTTTAGTTTAGTGTAATGCCGGGCTAGCATGGGCCTGCAGCATGTTGTTCTCTTTTCCTTTCTCCTGGATGGGTCAGAGATTTGGAATCAGAGAGAGTCAATGTCACATGTCAAGGAGTCAAGTTAGAGTCCACACAGGCTGAGGCAGCCCCACATGAACCAGGCAGGTGCCAGGGAACAGAGCACGTGTCAACTAGGTCTGACACTGCCCGGCAGCTGTGGGAACTCATGCTCACTCAGCTGCTCGGGTGACTTACCTTCCCCCACTCCTAGAGTCCCTGCTGATACCAGTGCAGCCAGGAGGGCCTCTCCACCGTGTGGGTTGTAAGAAGTCTGGTTTTGCAAAATCAGTGTCGAAGGGCTTCGGTGAGTGAGAACATTTGAGGCTGGAGGCATAGGGTCAAGTGTTATCAACCTGGAGGAGATCGTTGGGGCAGGAGATGAGGTGACTCAGGTGTGAGAGCTAGAGAGTCAGAAGTGCCCAGGTCAGAACCCCCCCCAGGAACACCCCCATTAAGCCATGCTTCCTCATCACATCAGCACTGCCATTGCCATCATCATCCTCGCCATCATCATCACCTTATCACCATCACCACCACAACCATCGTCATCATCCTCACCATCATCACCATCACCACCACCATCATCACCTTCATATCACCATCACTGCCACCATCCTCATCACCATCCTCACCATCATCATCATTGTTATCCTCACCATCATAATCATCACCACCGCATTATCATCATCCTCACCATCCTCACCATCATCACTATCATTGCCATCACCACCATCATCGTCACCATCATCATCATGCTATCACCATCACCACCACCATCATCATCCTCACTATCACCACCATCACCACCACCATCATCACCTTCATCATCACCATCCTCATCACCATCCTCACCATCATCATTGTTATCCTCCTCACCATCACCACCACCATCATCATCATCATGCTATCACCATCACCACCACCACCATTATCATATCCACCATCATCACTACCACCATCATCATCTTCACCATCACCATCCTCATCATCTTCACCATCACCATCACCACCACCGTCATTATCCTCACCATCCTCATCACCATCACTATCATCATCACCACCACCACCACCACCATCATGCCATCACCATTATTACCACCACCATCAACACCTTCACCATCATCATTATCCTCACCATCATCACCATCACTTGACTGTAGCTTTGGATTCCTGGAGGGTGACCCTTTGTTTCTTCAGGGGGCCAAAAGATACATTCTACAATAATAGTCCTACTAATAAAAGCTTAAATACTTTTAAATTGGTATATAAATATACTTTGAGTCTTCTCTACAGCCTGACAAATGGGGGTAGGTGTTTTATCCCCATCTTGCAGAGAAGGAAACGGCTCAGAGAGGTTATTGACTCTCCCAAGGTCACGTAGATACTGTGTGACAGAGTCTACGTTGGAACCTAGTCAGCCAGGTTCCTAAGAGGTAGGCCTCTGCCCTGCACCATGCTGTATTTTGGCCACGGGACCTCTACTTCCCTGAGTCCCCAGCTCTTGGGCCTGGACTCTTTGGCAGTGAGGACATCCCATGAGGCCACAACCCAACCAGTCCCCCTAGACTTTAGGAAATGTCTTTTGGCCACTTTCATGGATGTTGCCACAAGGAAGTTCATTAGGCATTTGGACCTGCGTGCCTGGCCTTCGGGTGATATTGGTGGTGTTGACGGTGAAGGTGGTGATGAAGAAGGAGGAGAAAGTGATGCTGAAGAGCATGATGATAAACATGGTGGTACCTTTCATACCTTGAATGATTTGAGAAAACCAGAGATCTTTGTTTCTGGCAAAATTGACATTAGCCCCACTTCACAGTCAGGCAAACTGAGGCCCGCGCGGTCAGACAGTCAGCCAGCCCAGGGACTCTGCTTGCATAGCGTCCCCCTCGCCCTCCCTCCCGCTCAGGGCCCCTGCGCCCACTCACACCTGCCTTTGTTCTGCAGAGTCCGCGGTGGCCGGCGCGGTGGCGAGGACTCCGCTCCCTCTTCCCGAAGATGTGCCGCGTGGCGCTCCCCCTGCAGCTCCTGTTCTTACTCTTGCTGCTCTTCCTGCTCCCCGTTGGGGAGGACAGCCGCAGCTGCTCCATGGTCAACAACTTCGCCCGCTCCTTCAGGCTCATGCTCCGCTACAGCGGCCCACCGCCCACCTGACCCCAGGCGGCCCCTCTCCATCCCTCCGCCCTCCCCGGTGCTGCTTCGGGGGCTGCGGAGGCAGGTGGCCACCGGACACGTACTCTACTGACGTTCTCCAAAGAAAACCACTTTTTATACGGTGTCGTCTTAGTCTATTTATACAGAAGCTGTCCTGTGTGTGACTAGGGGAGACTGGATAGAATTTTTATAGCCTCTGTATGTAGATGCTCAGTCTTTATCGTTTCATATATGATGTCTCTTTGTGGGGGGCGGATTCCTAGCACTTTGTGGGTCCAGTGGGATTGGGTGGCATTTTGCCTTGGTCTGCAGTCCCCCCCCTCCCCCGCCCTGAAAAGCAGGAGCAAATAACATGTCACTTATGGCCACCGCTTGCCCGGAAGCCGAGCCCCGAGCCCAGCTGTTAGTGAGAAGACCCCTGAGCTGCGGACATGGAAGAGCCACGCAGGCCCTCCCTCAGCGCCCGGTTACTCTTGCTTTAGGCACAGTGAGGACAAAGGACAGCAGCTTAGACTCTGTGGGTTGGAAGCAGAAGCGGTGATTATCAAAGGCGGGCCTGGTGACAGCAGTGACAAGTGACAAGTGATAGAGTGATATCAAGGAAGGAAAAGAAGAGCTATAGTGAGCAGACCCAGAGCATTGAAACAGAGGGGACAATGGCACACAGCAGGGGGCTCCGTGGGCGGGGGTGGGAGCGCTAACCACAACCCCCCGCCCCCCCCAGCCTCCGATAGCACAGAGCGACAGTGGAGGTCCGCGGCCATGACACTGATCCGCAGGCACGCTGAGCTGGGGCCCCACGTGCTGTGTGCAAGGAGAAGGGAAGGAGAGAAACTTGGTCGCGGGAGTCTTCATGCAGAATGGGGAGCGCGCTGTGTGCAAGTCCCAGGAAGATGCGTCCCTTCTGTTGCTCTCTGCTTTTTCATGGTCTGTGACTCAAGCCGAAGGGCCAGAAGGGGAGCAGCTGGGAGGCCAGGCACCAGGGATCGAGGGTCCAGGACAGAGATCAGAGATGGACCTTGGAGCTGAGCCCGTCTGCGGGGCTCTGCCTCTTCCTCCCCCGAGAAGGGACTTCAGAGAGAGGCGGGTCTTCTGGGCCCCGAGTGTCCCACACAGGGCCTCACAAGGGGCCATGGCCCAGGCCGCCCCAAACCCCAAAGGAGGCTCCCTCTGGGCAGGGTGAGGCTGTTAATCTCCCTGCAGCCCCTAGGGAGGAGCCAGGGGGACCCTGTGCTGGGCCCTGAGGCCAGAAACATGTCCCTTCCTCCCCAGGGAATTTTGGATGGCTCCTAAGTGCATTATAACTGGATCGTGTTTTTCCTCAATCAACACTAAGTGTCCTTTCAGAAAACGCCTAGTGCCCATTCTTTACAAACTGGTTTCGTCTGTAGGAGACCAAGACGGGGTCCTGCAGGCCTTTGGGATCACAAAGTGTCCAGACCCAGAAAGGCCCTGTAAAGGGAGGGATATGGAGGATCCAGGAGGGTCCTGACTGTCGGCACCAAGCCCCTCCCCACAGCACTCCTGCACACTCGGCCCCTCCCTCTCCAGTGGCCGAGGAAAGCCCGAACCCAGGCTTCCCTGAAACTCAGAGGAGCTGGACATTCACAGGCAGGAAAATGGTACTGCCCAGAAGAGGTCTTGGTTCACACTCAGCACACTTTTCTCCAGATACCAGGAAACCGAGCCACAAGACCATTCTCCAGGGACCACTGCCGTGGAAAATCAGGACTGAGTGAGCCAAGGCCTTGGGCCCAGCTGGCCAAGCCCAGGTGCTCACTGGGCCGTGTGGGTCCGGCGCTGGAAGGTCAGAATGGCAGGGCCTTCGAGCAATCTCCATTCCCACGCTCCCACTTTGCAGGCGGGGAGGCTGAGGCCCAGAGAGGGGAGGAACTTAGCCATGGCCACACAGCGAGAGCCAGGAAGGCCAGACAGAGCCAGGGACCCCCACCCCCAGGCTCACTGTAGCTGGACGCCCCCATGTCAGGAGCTCCATCAAGGAGCAGGCACTCCAGGCGAAGGCTGCTGTGTCCCCTGTGGCCCATGTCGGGAAGGGGGGATCTGCAGTGTGCAGGCTGATGGCGGGGGCGGGGGGGTGGTGGAGAATGTCTCTGCATATTTTTTAAACTTTGATAAGGAGGCCATAGAGCCTGCTTGTTTGCATAACTTTTTTAAAAGAGAATTGATATTTTCATTACTTTCCTATAAATACAGTTGTGAAATAATAGCTCACTTGCTGGTGCTTGTCAAGTGTAATCTCTTCTGCTTAAAGTGGATGCAGACAGTTATGATTTTTATGACTTTCCAGCTTCCTGAACAACAACCGCAAAGAGCTTTCAAGTGCCATTTGAGAAAGGTGCCCCAGTGGGACCTTGTGTGTTTATTTTTCCTCTGTCCCCAGAGTGAGAGTCGTGGAAAGAAATGTGAATATCATGGCACAGCCCAGCTCTGTGTGTTTGTGTGTGTGTGTGAGAGAGAGACAGACAGACAGAAGGAAAGAGGGGGAGAAGGAAGAAGGGGAAGAGGGGGGAGTATGGGAGGGGGAAGCAGAGGGAGAGGGGAAGAGGGGGGAGTATGGAGGGGATAGGAGGAGGAGAGAAGGGGGAGGGCAGAGGAGGAGGGGGACTATGGGAGGGGGAAGCAGAGGAGGGGAGGGGGAATATGGAGGGGGCAGGAAGAGGAGGAGGGGAGAAGAGGGAAGGCAAAGGAGGAGGGGGGAAGGGAGGAGGGGGGAGAGGAAAACAGTGAATATGATCAAAGGTGCCAGTCCCCTCCTCAGCTGCCCCCCACCCTGCCCGTTCTCTTAGTCTGAACTCGCGGGGAAAGGCCCATGCAGGACCCGAGGGTGAGGGGTGGGATGCGCGGGTGCGGACGGCAGGGGAGACTCAGGAGGAGCTCCGCTTCGGAGCAGAGGGGACAATGGTATCCAAAACAAGAGCGCCTTCCATTTGGTGCTCGCAGGTGCCCGGCCCCTTGGTGGGTGCTCTTTGCTCTGGATGTGCAAGCCCTCAAATGCTACATGTTTATTGTCACTTCTATTCCTGGCGCAATTATTCATCTGCAGCCATGGGTCATGGTAGGAATTTGTGGTTGGAAATACCAAACTGAGAAGCCCACTTTGCCCCACTGGAGATTTTCTGAGTTGGAAATAAACATTCTAGTGATCAATTTGGCCAAGACTTAGGATAAGCTCTTGCCCCTCCCCGCCTCCTGCCCACCGTTAGTCCCCAGAGCAGGGGCACTGAGGGACCCCCGAGGGAGGAAGGGAGGCTGTGCCTGGGGGGGGCGGGGGGTGAGGGGTCCAGGGTGTTCTGTGAATCCTGAGGAGCGGCTCACGCTGGTGGCGGCAAAGGGATGTCCAGTAAGCCTCTTGTGTCCCTGGCCCAGCCAGGATTGTGCCCTAATTCCCTCTCTCGTGGGAACTCAGCTACTCCAGCGGACCTCCCCCCACCCCACTCTTCTCAGCCAGTCTGTCACCAGTCTGGGGCAGGACAGGAGAGGTGGCGAGGCCGTGAACTGGGAGCTCAGCACAGGCCCAGCACTAAATACATCGACACTTACTGCTATTACTGCATCCAGGGCAGACACTGATAATAGATTACTGAGACCTTCCCCTCCCCCTCTCCAGCCCAAATGGACCTCAGAGTCCTTCTCAAAACCACTCCAGGCATGGGGCGCCTGGGTGGCTCAGTCGTTAAGCATCTGCCTTCCGCTCAGGTCATGATCTCAGGGTCCTAGAATCGAGCCCCGCATCAGGCTCCCTGCTCCACGGGAAGCCTGCTTCTCCCTCTCCCTCTCCCCCTGCTTGTGTTCCCTCTCTCGCTGTGTCTCTCTCTGTCAGATAAATAAATAAAATCTTTTAAAAAAAAAAACCACTCCAGGCAGCTGCTGCCAATCAATCCATGGGTCATTCGAGAAAAACCTATTTGACCTCCTTGCACCTGATACCCATCCCCTCAGAAAACTCAATTTTGGCCTCCTCCTTTTTTTTTTTTTTTTTAAATTAGGATGTTCCCAATCAAAAATCACTTTCCTTAGTTTAGTACATGGGTGATGCAAGCTAAGCCCAGAAAGCAGATAATGGGATGAATTACCAGATCGAACTTTCAAGGGAAGCAAAATGGAGTAGGAAATGCTAAATTACCTGGTTTTTCTAGTGGTCAGAGGTGGGAGGGCTTTTATAGACTGTCTTGTTCCAACCTGTGCCCATTTTGCAGGGGAGCAAACTGAGGTCCCAGCAGCTCCTGTCCACCCAGTGACTCAGGGAGTTAGGTCCAGAGCTGGAGACAGGTCTCACTGCATCAGATAACAGAGTGACAGTGCTCAGTGCTGGACAGGGTGCAGATGGAGCTCTGACGTTAACAGCTGGGTGACTTTGGGTGAGCACCCTGTCACCGTCCCTGCAACCATAAAAGGGGAAGTTAGCCCTGGAACACGCCCCCCGGCGAAGCGGGCATCTCAGCAAGACAGAGGGTAGAGTGGGTTCAGGTGGCACTTAGGTGGATGAGTGGGTAGCTGGATCCTCTGTGTCTCTGTCTCGTGCTCCACCAGAGAGCTCGGAGGCCTCCTGGTCACAGGAGTGAGAGCAGGTCGCGCCACTGCCTACCCCCTGCGCCACCGCTTGGCAGGGCTCTCTGGGTCCGTTGGGTCCTTATCCTCCCCAAGGTGTTGTGGGCATTCCTTCCCCACTCGGGGTGCTTCCAGGCCCACCTTTTTTAAGACCTGGGGACAGGCAGATGCATCACGTGCCCCTGCTTGCCCAGGCTGTGCTCCTCCCCAGTCCCGGCCCTGTCACCCGGGGCTAAGCTTTTGAGAACAGCTTTGTGTTTGGAAGGAGCCCAGGAAATTCATATTTGCTTTCATTGCTTCTGCAACATGAATTACTCCTGGGTGCAAATCCCGGAAAGAGGCGCTCTCTGAGCTTTTCCAGGCCAGCCCCTCACTTTCTAGCAGAGGGGAAGGGAAAGCACGGGGACACATCCACAGGTGGCCATGGGCACCTCTGGCAGAGGGCCAGATTCAAAGGACTGACACCAGCCATCAGTTCTCCCTCGGTTTCAATGACAAGAGAAATGCCTTCTGTCTGTCCAGGTGAGAAGGAGGAACTTGTTTTTAAAAGGGAATTTAAAAAACAAAACTCACAGCAGCGCACCCAGAGCCTTAGAGAACAGTCAGCCAGTTGAGCATCCCCCACCCACCCCATGCCCGCCTGCTGGTTGTCATGGTAACATACCCGTGCTCACTGGTTGGTACCCAACCACCTTGTCCAGATGGGACAGTGAGCGTACGGAGGGATCTGTTTCCCCAAAGGGTCCGGGCTTCCTTCCAGGGATGCGGACCCTTAAGGTCAGCAATCAGGCCCCCGGCCCGCAGCCCCCCTGCCTGTTCTGAGAAGAAAAAGAGGGAAGAAACCTCCATTGAGGGCCTACAAGAGGGCCCTGACTCCTTTGAAAAGCCTGTGTTACGGGTCACGATCCTGTGGAAAGCAGAGCCCAGGGAGGGTTAGCAGCTTGCCGAAAAGCAACCAGAGAGTCCGCGAGTGGCCCGTTTGGGACTTGAACCCAGGGATGATGGGCTCCAGGCCTCTCCGTGGAACTCCAGCCTCAGCTGCCTTTCTGTTCTTGGTGGCCATGGGCTGCTGCTTTGGCAGCCGGTTACCAAGTAGAGGGTGACCCGGAGCAGGGGCTGCAGGGCTTTGCCCCAGGCCCACTCCCTCCAGGGAATTCTTCACCTCCCACTGACATCGGGAACGGGTACCACCACGATGAGTGCCAGAGGCTGGGGACAGGTGCTTGTGTCCCCTGGAAGAACGGAGACAGGCTGCCTCTCACAGGGCGGGGATGGGGGGCACGGGGTGGGGGACCAGAGTGGGCTTTGTGACGTCACTGCCCGAAAAGCTGCTCTGATTTCTTCTACTAGAGAAAAAAAGAGGCGTTTTCTCTCTAGGGGCCGAGGCCATGCATGGTCTAGAAGTTTTATTGGCAAGGAAGAAGTGGACAGAGGCAGGTGTGCGTGTGTGTGAATGTGGTGTGTGTATACTATACACACATCTGCTCAGAAGCAGATGGGGCAGCCTGGTTCCCAGCCCTGGGCTTCTGGAAAACAGACACACCATGGTCTCTGGCAACCTCAGGATGACCGTGCTGGACCCAGGACATTTCCTCAGATAATAGCATTTTATACTTCTTCTGGAGCAGCTGTTTGTCCCCTGTCATTCTCCACACAAAGGGGAATGTCAGTTGACCCCTGAGATTCTCTGCCATCTGGAAATTTCCTTAAGCTGGTCTGGAAGTGATGCTCTCTCTTTCTCTTGGGACAGCTTGTGAAAGAGGACTTAGCTCGAGGGGTCCTAGATTCACCCACGTCTTACTGTGTGTGTCTGTGTCTTTGTGTTTTAGAAGCCCCTGGTGTTCATAAGGTGCCAGGGGCAGGAAAAATGGCAAGGTTCCAGGACCGGCTTTGGAGGAATGAATGCTTTCTCCCTCCATTTCAAGTCCAAGAGACCAAGCCTCTTGTTCCAAAGCCCAATGGATTCGTTAGTGTGTCTCGTCTCCTCTCCCAAGGAAGGATCCAGGCCTCTGCAGAGCCCCACCTGGAGGCATCAGCCACATCCCTGCAGTCTCTCTACCCTCAGACAAATCCTCAGGGGCAAAGCTGCCCCATCTTTGCAACCTGACATTGACTGGCTCTTTACAGCGCTGGATCGGTCTGGTTAAGGCAGCGTGGACCAGGCGACTGGCCTGGTGGAATGGGTGTGTGTGTGTGCGCGTGCGCGCCACGTAAGTGGGTTTTGGCATGAAAAGCAAGCTAACTTCACTGTTTAAAATGTTCTATTATGTAGACAGTATTCACGGGGACCATATCCACTCTCATCATATTATTTGTGATTGTAAAACACGCATTTGCAATAAATTAAGCTTTCTGGGAAGGCAAGCAGTATCGGAGCCAAGTGAGTGTCCTGAAACATGTGTGCTTTATCTCGGTTCACATCAAGTCCACAACCAGCCTAGAGCCTTCCCTGCTCAGGAGGGAGGGACGCGTGGCCTCTTCTAGTCTCTTCTCAGTACTGTGTTTCAAAGTCCCACTGACGTCCTCAGCCCCTTTCTGTTGTTCAAGTTGGAAGGAGCTGTGTTCTCAAAGACTGGCTTGATGTTTTTGTTGTTGCTTTATGTGTTTAAAAATGTATCTGCTTTGGGCGCCTGGGTGGCTCAGTCGGTTGAGCGACTGCCTTCGGCTCAGGTCATGATCCTGGAGTCCCTGGATCGAGTCCCGCATCGGGCTCCCCGCTCAGCGGGGAGTCTGCTTCTCCCTCTGACCCTCCCCCCTCTCATGCTGTTTCTCTCTCGCTCGCTCTCTAATAAATAAATAAATAAAATTTAAAAATGTATCTGCTTTATGTTTGGAAATAAAAATCTCTATTTTGGTCTATGAAGCATTGTGTGGTTTGGAAAACTCTTTCTGAAGTCGAGGGGTTTTGTCTGAAGAGGTTATGAGGAGAAAGAGGGTAGGTGGTGAGAGCTGACTGAATTTTAAATTCTGGCTTCTGGGCAGAGGCAGGGCCTGGTTTATGCAGAGGATGACCTCAGGGCAATAGCGGTTCTCAGCTCGACAGGAACATCGGGATCACCCGGGAAGCATCTTCGCAAACATCACCAGCATCTCCCCCAGAGCTGGTGGGCTGTAATCCGGGGGGTTGGCCAAGTGGATTTTGAAAATTCTAAATGCACCGAGTAGAGAGGCGGCCCAAAACAGAGGCAGGCCCCAGGCAAATAACAGAAGGCCCTCCCAGCACTTTGCTCCCACCCCTTGGATCAAAGCCCCACGTTGATGGTTTGTTTAACAAACAGTTCTTAGGTCTGGGGATCTGGTGTCTGAACCCACAGGGCACTGGGCGCCATCGCCAGAGAGGGTGCAGAGAAGGAGAAGGGGGGATACCATTCGAGGAGAGGTCTAAGAGACCAGTGGTGAACCCCGGACCCACCGCCAGTTAATGAAGCCTCCTAGCAATGGCCCTAACTTGCCAAGAAAAGGGGAATTTGTGTCCAGAACCTTCTGTTTACGAAGTGTACCCTTCAGTTTCGAACACTATCCACGAGAAGGCTTTAAAACAGAAAGGCTTTGCCTCTTGCATTATTTACTCCCCGCCCCAACCCCAAATTTTAAAAATCTGCTGTTAACTTCAATAAGGCTCATAATACTTTTCCTAGTCTGTTATCTGAAGAAACCCTCGTCACTTATTAAGAGGAGAGAGAGAAGGACCTCTCAGGTGAGAGCAATGTGTCTGTAATCCCTCGCTCCTTCAGTGGCTGGTGGAAGGTTGAGACCAGGTTTTAGAGTGCGTGTTCATCTAAGTGGTGTCCAGAATTGTGAGTGAGAAGGACTTGGAATCCTAGATGCGGGATCCGGTTCCGTGGCACGTGCCCTGGAGCTCAACCCCATTCCGATCACTCCCTGAGCCTCTGACTTGGATGGGAGAGGCTGCTCTGTTAGAAGGGGGTCCTTGGTTTCCAAGGCCGGCCTTCACAGCAAGGGAACCGGTGAAGTCCCCAGTGCCCCAGCTGGTGGCCGCTGGTGCCAAAGGACAGAACGATTTTCTATTGCGGGACTACAGCAAAAGCAGCGTTTGTTTGCTACAAGGAATGTCCTGAAAGAAGGGAGTCCACCAGGGATCCTGGGGCCCACTGGCTAATGCCTTAGAGGAGTGCCCAGGGCCCTCGAAGAAACTCCCGTGAATCTTGTGGCCTGGGGTAAGGGGGCTCCTCGGCTTCTAATTAGCTGTCCCCCAAAACAAAACATAGGCGGTGGAGACAGCTAGAACTCCATCCCCTGGGATGCTCTGCCCTTTAGGTGTATGTAGGTCCTGGCGTTGGCCGGTGTAGCTGATTCCAAAAAGCCTTAATCTGTAGAAGGTGAGAGTGTGCCGTGCATCGTTGATGGTAACTGGGGCACACATTTGTTCCTACAACGGAGACATCAAACCCTGGGCCAGGCACTTCGGTGTTAAAACATCATCTCAGTGGGAAAACCATAGTCTAAATCTTTACGGTGCTCTCATACTCCTGGCTGGGTGATTAAGTCATTTTTTGTAAGAGAGGGAGAGAGAGAGCGAGAGGGAGAGAGAGAGAGAAATGTTGGGGGGGAAGGGCAAAGGGAGTGGCAGAGAGAGAATCTTAAGTAGACTCCATGCCCAGCACAGAGCCCGATGCGGGGCTCGATCTCACAACCCCGAGATCACGCCCTGAGTCGTAACCAAGAGTCAGACACTGAACCGACTGAGCACCCCAGGTGCCCCAAGTCATTTTTACGACTATGTGATTTTTTCCCCCCCGCACAACCAGCCCTGCTATGGAAGTAATTCTCTTCCCTGTTTTCATCTGTGGCTTCCCAGCCCAGCTGTGACACGTTTAATTGGAGAGATTCATCATCTTTCGTGGAAACCCCTGGGTGAGAACGTTATTCAGCTACTTGGCCTTGGCCCTTTCTGTCACCGTCTCACCAGCCCTGGCTCCCAGCGCTCCTGCAGTGACCTCTCGCCACCCTGCTTCCTCCGATTAGGCGGCGAGGGGGGCGACCCCGGCCTGCTCGGGGCTCCCGTAGAGGGGATTCCGGATGGCGGTTGTGTTTTGGCCTGCCTCCTGCTCGGCCACCGCCTCCAGTCCCGCTGGGTCTTCACGGTGGCCTTCTGCTGCCAGTTTCTAACGGGAGGACTCCGCTACCAGTGGACATCAAAGGAAATTGCTCCAAATTGTCCCGCAACCGTCTCTCTCACATGTGAGTGTGGGGGTCCCGTCCTTGAGCATGTGCAAATAATTGAGGCCCTTTTGCTTTGGAATAAGGTGACGGGATGACAAAAAGAGAAGTTAAAAAAAAAAAGGCTAAATGCAATTCGGTATCCTGGATCGCATCCTGGAACAGTAAGGGGACGTTATCAAAAAACTCAATGAAATGCAAATGAAGTCTGTAGTTCCCTTAATAACATTGCACTGGCATGAATTTCTCGGTTTTGACAAGTGTCCCACGGTTATATAAGATGTCAGCATCAGAGGAGACCGGGGGGAATGGTGTCTGGGAACTGTGTGCTATGTTTGCACCTTTTCTAAAATGATTCCAAATAAAAAAAAGTTTTTTTAATACAGATTTTTTTTGGCCTTGGGAAAATCGTGAGGGTGTGGTCCTGGGGACTTCCAGGTGAGACCAGAGCTCGGGCTGAGGGGGCAGAGGCTGGGCAGGTCTGGGTGTCCTGGGATGTGAATCTCCTAGGCATGGAGCTCGCAGCGTGACCAAATGAGAGAACGGGCAAAGTCTTCACACCTGGGCACCCACCCAGCGACTGGACATGACACTGGGACTGGGCGGTGTGAGGTTCCCACCCATGGGAAGACTGGACAAGCAGATGGGGAGGTCCTCTCGGCCAGCGTGGCTCCGGACCCCACTGGAGCACCGTCCACACCATGGACTTCTGTCCATCCACTCCTCGGGGTACTGCTGGGAGACGCTTCTCTGCCAACAGGCTGTGACTGAGCTTCTTACACCTGGGACGCTGACATGCCCTCCCTCTCCCCCCAGCCCCACTCCCAGGCTAATTTATGGCCATTGGTTTGCATTTTCTCCTCCTTCAGCTGCTCTTTGATTCCTGCTCTGTTCTCTCGTCCCCTGGCTTTGACCAGTTTCTGGTTCCATAAATCCAGATCTGTTTTGATGTTTACATCGTCCAGGACTGGGCTGGCTAGCAGGCCAAATCTAGCTGCCACCCATTTTTGTTTAGCCCGAGAAGATAACCATGATTTTTAAATGTTTAAATGGTTCTGGTTTTTTTTAAGATTTTTTTTATTTATTTGACAGAGAGAGACACAGCGAGAGAGAACACAAGCAGGGGGAGTGGGAGAGGGAGAAGCAGGCTTCCCACGGAGCAGGGAGCCCGATGCGGGGCTCGATCCCAGGACCCCGGGATCATGACCCGAGCCGAAGGCAGATGCTTAACGACTGAGCCACCCAGGTGCCCCTAAATGGTTCTATGTTTAAAAGGTCACATATCGAGTGGTTCTGTAAGTACCTCCATAACATCTTCAATTTTGCCTCTTAGCCTGTAAAGACCTGAAATATTTCCTATTTGGCCATAGAGAGAAGCATTTGTGAACCCCCACTCAGGGGTGCTGCTTACGCAGCTGCCCGCCCAGGCACTGTGTGTATCTAAGCTGTTCACCCCTGGATCCCAGCCAGATCCTTCTGGAAGACTGGCTCCCTGTCGGCTGGCCCTGACCCCGCTGAAAGGGACCAAGGAGAAAGCCCACTGGACTGGGTGTCAGGAGAAATTGTTCCAGCCCCCAGCAATGGCCACCGACTCCCTCTGTGTCTCCGGGTAACTTCAGTGCCCGCTCTGCTTCTCTACGTCCCTCGCTGTCAAGTGGGGCTTTGGATGTGAACTGCTCTGGAGAACTCCCACGGTGGCGTCGGTCCTCTTTAAACCATCCTTCACGTGACCACCAGGAACACGCAGAGAGAACAACACGGGGAAGCTCAGGGGAGAGCCTGCGGCTAATCCTTCGTGTCGGGGCCACGCGTGATGAGCCAGGCAGGTGCACGTGCACACTCACACAGATGCACACGCTACACACCGTAGACACATGCCCGCACATGCACACCACCCGCAGCCGCACACACGTGTGCTCACGTCGGGAACAAACACACCTACTCCCCGCACATACTACGCACAGACGCACCTCATAGACACACGGACCCCTGCGCACACACCACACACACACACAGATGCACACATATAGACACGCACACGACACACAATTACCTTCCCTGCAAACCCCACGCAGCCCCCCACACACACACATGCATGACTCGCTGTCCAGCCTTCGTGACTGTGTTTCCTGGGGCGTTAGACTGGGAGCCCCACCAGAGTTCTGGGGCACATCCCTGGGGGTTCCCTCCTAGACTCTTGGCCTGATTAAGTCTCTTCAGAAGCCAGAAAATTAAATTGGGGGCCACTTTTCTGTTCCAGATATTGTGCATAATTTGAGGATTACTGTGGGCAAGGAAAAGAGAATGGACATTTCTGTCTCTCACTCTCCCTATTTTTTAACTGAGCTTGAAAAGAAAAAGACTGTTGTGTGGGTTAATGAGCCTTTTGATGGGCGAGGTCAGGAGAAGGTAGGGCCCGGCGCAATCCAAGCCAGCATGTGAATACGCAGCAAGTCTTGCCTTTCGGGGTCAGGGAGGGGGTCGGTGATGCAGGGGCTATAGAGAAAGAGATTGCATTTAATTAAAGAAACATCTTCTTACAATCATGTTTGTGCTGAAAGGCATGTCCGACCCCGACCAAAGGCCCAGGGGGCCAAACACAAAACGTGCAGTCTGGGTTTCCAGCGCACCTCCCCCAAGCTACGTTTTCACATGTATCAAAACCCGAGTTTATCCAGGAGTGGGGGGAAGTCAGGGAGAGAGCCATTTATTTTATGAGTAATGCATACTGGGCTTAATAACATGATAACGTAATAGTCACAGTTTGCTAGGCACTTATTTCATTTGGTTCTTACAATAGATGTCAAATCCAACTCCCAAGACTGTTTATTGGGTACTGAAGAAGGAACAAAGCCTCAAGGTGAAGACTACAGCAGGGTTGGAGAATGTGGAACAAAATCACCCCGTCAGAGGTACCTAATAGATTTATCTGAATCACTGCCCTAACAGCTGGGTTAAGAAGGACTCTGAGGCTTGAACTAAGCAAAGAGCTCCAAGATCTCTCGGGGAGGACCAGGGCAGCGGTGGGGGGAAGGGCACATTTGGATTCCTTCTCTTAGCCTAATTTGTCTCCAAAAGTGAGAGGATTGCTCTCCACCGGGGCTCACAAACTCACATGCCTACAGAACCGAGCCAGGAAACGCCAATGAGAGATGAGACCACGTGTAACAAATACCATGAAAAAAGGTTTTGGGGCGGGGGGAGGGGGCCCTGCCGGTTGTTGCCATGAGGGTGTGGGAGCTTTGGGTGACTGCATCTGACAGTTCTGAGATCACACAAGATTTCAGATTTTAATATTAGAAATTTTTTTCGTTTTAGTGGCAAGTAGTTTGAATAATTAAAAAGTACCTGTGCAAACTGTGTGTGTATGTGTCTATATGTTCGTGTGTGTCTTTAGGCTGGATGTGGCCCATGGGCCTTTGCTTTGCACCATTTAGTCTAATCCCTAAGATTTCTTTCAGTTCCCAATTCTAAAATTGTGTGTGGGATGCAGATCCAGAGACCGTGCGCATGTGATATGTTTCTCAGTGGGACGCATAGTTCAAAGCCTGGTCACTCACCCACTGGGCCCGAGACCGGTTTGAGCACCTACTATGTGCCTATCAGCAGGCTTTAACACACATTGTCTCACTCAAGCTTCACAGTGGCTCTTCTCGTTCTTCATGCAGCTGAAGATACAGGCTCAGAGAGGTCACAGACTTGCCCAAGATTGCACAGCTCACAACCAAATCAAAGTTTACTCCTTGGTGATTTTTCAAGCTTTCTGGTTTTGTGGGTAGAAATTCCATGACAATCAGAGAAAAAGACTCCCTGAACACTGATAACTGCATAAAGCTAAGGAGGACTTGAACCCGATGTAGCATCTAGGTCCACTGTGACGTTCCCAGTGTGCAAAAGATTGTAACTGGATCCTCTTCAATGAATAACCCAGTAGGCGCTATCGGGGCTGGGCTGGGACTTGACACCCCTTGGCTGCCTTCCAGCTCATAAACTGTCCTCAAGGGCCGCCTGGTTTTGGCTGTTGGTGGAAGGTGGGAGAGGAGAGGTCCTGGAAGGCAGTATCTTTCCCATCTGTTCTGCATTACGATGCTGTTAAATATTTCATGCTCTCCATTGTACCAACAAATAAAAGCAGAACTAATCTCTTTGTTTAAGGTTCCCTGACCGACATTGCTGGTGATTTAGCAACATACTTATTTTCTCACAACTGGAGGAGACTGGTTCTGCGGAAGGTTTGGGAAGAGAATGGCTCTCACCCACAAAGCCAACTGGGAAGTGTCCTGATGCTGATGGAGAGAGAAGAAACGACAGCTCTGGAGACGTGGGTGAGAAAAATGCTTTTCATTTGTCTCAGCCATGGAGATGAGAGCCTGGGAGACAAGACTTTCTGGTGTGTACCCATCCACCCATCCATCCATCCATCCATCCTCTGTCCATCTGCCCATCCATCCATCCATCCATGAGTCCATCCATCCATCCATCCATCTCTCTGTCATCCATTCATCCATCTGTCCATCCATTCTTTTATCCCTATTGCTGGAAGGCAGCGACAAGCCAAGGGGTGAACATGCCCTCTAGAAGCTGGAAAAAGCAAGGAATGAATCCTCTCCTAGAGCCTCCAGAAAGAACACAACCCTGCTGACACCTCGATTTTAGCCCCATTTTGGACTTCTTATTAATCTTTTTTTTTTTTTTTAAGGATTTTGTTTATTTACTTGAGACAGAGCACAAGAAGGGGGGAGGGACAGAGGGAGAGGGAGAAGCAGACTCCCTGCTGAGCAGGGAGCCCAACATGGGGCTTGATCCCAGGACCCTGAGATCATGACCTGAGCCAAAAGCAGAAACTTAACCAACTGAGCCACCCAGGCGCCCCGGACTTCTTATTAATCTTATTAAGATAATAAATCTGTGTTATTTCGAGCCGCTGAGTATGTGGCAGTTTGTTACAGAAGCGACAAGAAACTAACACACCATCCCCTAAGGGTCACTGTGGGCGTTAGAAGAGCCAATATTTAAGAGCGCTTAGCCCAGTGCCTAGCACATAGGAGGTGCTCAGCACTTGTCATTGCTCTTGCTTCTATCACCACCACTGTTCTGATGCGCTGTGGGGACAGGGCAATAACTAAGGTTTTTTGATTTAAAATGTAATGCATGCCCATTGAAACAAATTTGGTAAACAAAGAAGGTACAACCTGCTACTTTCTAAAAGGATACCTGTGACAGATGGGTTGATTACATCAATTGCCCCGAATCTTCACTCCTCTCTCTGTCCACCCCCACTTTGGGCAGGTCACTAATCAGGACCCTGCCTGTCTGGGTGGGTTGTCCCCCATGCCTCGGTTCTGGGCTCAGCCAGGTGACTGATTTTGACCATTGACTTGGCAGCAAAGGTGACGGTGAAGCAGAGGCCTGGGAGTATTTGTACCTCTGCCTCTCTGAGAGCACATGCCGAGGCTAGCCGGCTGGAGGAGGGGAGTCATGCGACCCAGGACCTGCCATGGCCCCCATGGACCGCCAGCTGGTGAGGGACCTGTGACCGAGTCGAACCAAAGAGCCGCCTCACTGAGCTCAAATAGCTGACATGCATCTTCATGGGCTAAACACACGATGATTCCTTCGAGCGGCTGGATTTGGAGAACGTCTGTCATGTAGCGTTATTGCTGAGACAGGTAACTGGCATAGAATAAATATAGCAATCCATGGACTGGAGGCTTGTGATGTGCTGGGCTCGGTACTAAGTCCTTTGGAGACACCAGCATTTCTTACGAACACACTCGGGTAAGAATCACCTAGAAGCTTGTCAGAATGTCCCGGTGTCCCAGCATAGTTTCACTTCATCAGGAAAACGGGAGGGGCCTGAGAACCTGCATTGTAACCATCTCTTCCCTTGACTCTTGGGCACCATCACATCTGGGAACCACTAACCCTCATTCTCTCATTTCAGCTTTGCTATCTCCCGGCGAGGCAGAGATCCTCATGCCCATTTTACAGACGAGGAAAGTGAGGCTCAGGGAAATAAGTTTGCTCATTGTTGCGAGGGGGAGCCACAGCGTGACCCCAAGTGTCATGATGGTCAAAGACAAGCTCTCGGTCAGTCCCCAGACGCTGCCCACTGTGGTCAGGGCTGGGTCCATGAAGCTTCACCTTCTGCCTGACATTCTGGGGGCCACCACTGCCACCCCCCCCCAAGCCGCCGCTGGTCCGTGATGTTCTGGGCCCACCCGAAGCTGGGCCTGCTCCAGGCAGAGGTGAGAAGTGTCCAGGGAAACATGAAGTCAGCGTTCTTTACTAAAATGGAAATTGTTGTTAAATAAGGGCATAAATATTGAATTACCCACCGAGACTCCTCTTTGCATAACAACTTCGAGTCCAGATTCAATAGGAAGCAGGCTTAAAGTAAACACAGGCTTAACGTCCCATGCCTCCCCGGCTGAAGGGGCCGCACGCGGTGCTCCCCGGTGACGTGCGTGGCTGCTCCCCGTCCACGGCCTCGGACACCACGAACGGCTCCGATGTGAAGAGTCTCACCTCTTTGCTGTGAGGCGCCCTCCAAGGATGGCCCCACGGGCTGGGGTGCGTGGTGACAGTGTCACCGTGGGGGGCTCCCCGTGGCTCCCCAAACAGCGAGTTTCAGGGGACACGTGGAGCTGTCTCTGCGTGACTCACACCCCTTCACCTAGATTTTTCCCTCTTTTACATTCAAAGCAGGAGCAAGGCAGCTGTCCCGGTCACCCCGCCTCTGGTGGGGCATGAAGGCCGCACCCCGCCGCCCGCCAAGCCTTTTCCGGCCAGGGCCCCAGCCGTCCCCCTTCTCTGGGGGGTCCTCCTGCCCATGAAATGGTCAGTGGCCACGGACCACGTCTCAGGAAAGCTCCCCAGCAGGTAGCGCGTTGTCTCCTCCTCTGAGATCTGTTCCAAGGGGGCCCTCCGCTTCAAGACGCCAGACTCCATCTCCATCCGAACCCTTTAAAGATGACATGGGCAGAACCTCGGAACAAATCCCGGGGACGTCCCTTCAGCTGAAATGGCCCAGCATCTGAGAGGCCGGCAGGTGCCTGGGGACAGCGGGAGTGTGGGGGCAGGGCAGAGGCAGACAAGACCTGGAGGTGGGGGGTGGGGAAGCCAATGGCCAGGTCATGAACAGGGAAATGACTTGAGTGACACGAGTGGTGGTCACACGGGCTGGTTCTCACGTGGCACTCACCATGTCGGGTGTGAGCTAGCCCCCACGTGTAACCTCCGCATCACTCCCGTGAGGCGAGGACAATTATTGCTCCCATTACACAGATGCAGATGAGGAAACTGAGGCCACCTGGGTCCCCACCCATTTCTAAGCCAGATCTTCCAGCCTTTTGGTATTTTCGAGGGGTGCCCCCTACCTCTGTCATATCCTTCTTCCGCAGTGCCTCTTGGGAATGTTAGGATTGACTGGGGTTGTTTGCCCCCAAAGGCCCTCGCCGGCGTGGGGCCTGCTGAGGAGTGCCAATTGTTCCAGTAACTGGGTCTTTGCGTCTGCCCCCAATCCCAAGCCCTTCGGCCTCCAGCGCCCACTAAGCCTCAACCAGAAACAACTCGGCCCCACTGCCCCAGAGACATCTGGTGATGTCTGCAGACATTTTCAGGTGTCACAGCTGGGAAGGGGATGTGGACCAGCATCTAGTGGGTGGAGGCCGGGGATGCCGCTGAGCACCCCACAACGCTCAGGACGGAGCCCACAAAGAACAGTCAGCCCCAAATGCCAACAGTGCCAAGAGCAGGGAACTCTGCTCTGTCCGCAGGGCCTGGCTGACTTGTATCCGGCCCCTCATATGACGGTCTTGCTTCTGAATGCCCCCCACTTTGATTAGGCCCTCGAGAACTCATTCCTGCCTCCGCATAAGCCTACCTCCCACCTTTGGGCATCTGTGGTTCTCTGTCGATCCTGACTACGTGCCTGAGGGGCCACCTGCCCCCTGCCACCATTACCACAGGCCACCAACTGTGTGGTCCTCGTCCCACCACCCACGGCGGGTCCGCCCTGCGCACCTGACCGCCCACCGTGCCAACTTTACCCCTTGGGCCTGACGACACCCAGGTCTTGGCCAAGACCAACTACCGTCGTTCTGCCAAGACACAAAAACGGACCCCCACCGAGACAGGGTCTTCTTGCCCCCCAGGACAGTGTCCTGCTCAGGTCCAACAACCGCCCACCCTGCTTTCTGCTGCAGCCATTCAAGTCCCAGGAGCCCGGAAGCCCCATTCCCTGGGCTCCAGTGCGGAGGCGAGCCTGGCAGTGGAATAAAAAGACTTGGTGACCCGTGCCTAAAAATAAAAATATTATTCAATTGTCATGTCTAACAGAGTGCCTGACGCAGAAAGCAAACCCATGGCAACCGGATACACACACTGGAAAACTTTCCACGCGGGTGGATTAGAACAGATCTCAGCTGGGCCTTCTGGAAACCAGAATGAACAGGCGTCTTTGCAGCTCTCTGGTTTCTGGGCTTGGATGGGGTGGGGGGGCTGTGGGTGTGTGTGAAGGAGAAGGGCAATGCCCCCCCACCCCGGCTTCCACTGCCTCCTTGGGATGTCCCCTGCTCTTGGGGGGAAGGCAGCTTTGGAAAAATGAATGAGGTAAATATGAATGCCCCTTTTGCCTCCCTAGTTAACAAGATCCTCTCTCCTTTGGTACCCACGGGAAAATGTGGGCTCTGGACTAGACAGACTGAACTATCCCTTTGCTCCCCCAAATACTTTCCTGCCTTTAGGTTTGTTTCTGCTCCACGCCTTGTCCAAACCATCCTTCCCTGTCACCTCCACACAACTAAATCTGACCGATCCTTCTGGCCCAGCTAAAATGTCACTTTCACTTCCTCCAGGAAGGATTTCCAGATTTTTTTCCCATCCGCCAGCCCTACCCCAACCATCTGCAGGCAGCAGTGGTCTCTGTCTGCCTGGGCTTCTCATGGCACTTTGTCAACGCTTATATGGTGCCCCTTAACTTAGCGCCTGGAGCCCTGAGCGAGGTAGACATGAAGTCAGGCCAACCAGCTCAGAACCCAACTCTGTTCCTAAGGAGTTGTGTGCCTTTGAGCATTTCACCTCACCCCACCTTAAAGTCCTCACCTGTAAAATGGACCTGAGGGGCTTACGTTCTAGGGCTGTTGGGATTTTGAAATAGCAAAATGTAAGGCCCGGCCTGTGCAAAATAGCCTCCTGACAATGCCCGTCGTCATGACGAGCACCTTCGGGCAGGAGAGCGTGAGCTCTGGGTTTGAGGCTAGCTTCGCTGCCCAAGAGGTGTTAGGTTTTGAATTGTGCCCCCCCCCCCAAAAAGATATATTTGAAGTCCTAATCTGGGGATTAGGTGTCTTAGAAGGTGACCTTATTTGGAGAGAGGGTCGCAGAAGATGTCATTAGTTAAGGTGAGGTCACACTGGAGTAGGTTGGGCCCCAAGCCAATACGCCTACAGTCCTTACAAGCTGTTGTGAAGACACCCAGCCAGACAGCCACGTGACCACAGAGGCAGAGGCTCGACCAAGCATCCACAAGGTAAGGGGGCGCTTGCCCGGCTCAGTGGGCTATGCGTCTGCCTTCGGCTCAGGTCATGATCCCGGGGTCCTGGGATCGAGCCCCGCATCGAGCCCCGCATCGGGCTCCCTGCTCGGCGGGGAGTCTGCTTCTCCCTCTCCCTCTGCCCCTCCCCCCACTTGTTCTCTCTCTCTCTCTCTCTTTCTCACTCGCTCACCCTCTTTCTCACATAAATAAATAAAATCTTACAAGGTAAGGAATGCCAATGATGTCTCCCAGCAACAGCCGGAAGCTTAGAGAGAAGCTCTGATTGGATTCTCCCTCACAGCCCTCTGGAGAAACTAGACCTGCCGAATCCTTGGTTTTGGATTGCTGGCCTTCTGAAGTCTACAGGAATGTATTTCCATTTCTTTAAGCAATCTGGTTTGTGGTGTGGGTGGTAGCAGCCCTGGGAAACTCAGACATCCGGCATTCCCCTCTCTCAACCTTGGTTCCTCCATCCTAACCTGGGGCTCAGGGCGGGTAAGAGGTGGGAAAGCGCTGGGCACCTGGTAAGGGCTGGATTCATATTTACAGAATCTGACACTCAGCCACCTTCAGAAAAAAGGCAAACAGAGGTGGGGAGATATGCCTATTCCCAGGCCAGCCCGAGGGGGTGCCACATGCGTGAGAAATCCAGTCAGCAACGTCTGCTCGTGTGTCCGGGCATGTTTATACTCCGGCACCTTTCATGGAGGTGGGCAAGGTTCTAGAACACTCACCGGACAGTAAGTTAGAAAAAGAACCCGCCGAAGCAAGTACCGATAGAATTTAAAACTGGCGCAGCTGAACAAGTATGTTGGAGAAGGCCCGGAGTCCCACCGTCCCACACCCCCAGACCAGGCGGCGAGGAGGTCATCTGCTGTTTTTATTTGCCCTGCATGCCTTCCCATTGCTTCTTAAAATAGCGGTTCTTTGAACTGCTCTGCCCTCCATCCCTGTGACTCGTGCACCTGCCAATCCGGTACCGTGGCCAAGGGGGTGGTCCCATGACCCAGGCCTGGCCAATATGGCCTCCCCATCTCGCGGCCATAGTAAGGTAATCATCCAGGCAAGGCGGGTGACTGAACAGGAGCAATCCCCTTCTGGGACTCTCAATATGGAGGGTGGGAGAGAGAAGGTCTACCTTCAAGGTGGCTGAGCTGGGATGACAGACGCCTGGACTCTCTGCAGCTGTGACATTCTGTCCCCTTACTGCATGGAGAAAATCACCTACAGCAGAAAAAACTAGCTCTACACACAGAGGACAGCAGAAGAGCACGTTGGGGTGTGTGTGTGTGTGTGTGTGTGTGTGTGAGTGTGTGTGTGAGTGTGACAGACAAAGGGAAACTGAGGCCCAGTGATACTATTTTAGTCCTCGGGCCAGCCTCATTCATGAACTTCCCGGTTACGTCGGTCAATAAATCATCATTTTTACTCTAACCAGTTTGATTTGGGATTCTGACATCCACAGTGAGAAAGTCCTGCTCAACACAGGAGGGTTGGTGGACGTGAAGATCAAACAGGGAAACCTCCCTCGAGAGCAGGCCAGGGCTCCAGAGAGGTCCCAAGGAAGAGTGATTGCGTGCCCCACAGAGGGCCTTGCCTGGAGGGCTGTTTGGTTGGGGGGCTTTTCAGGAATGCCTGTCTGGCTATCCATCTGAAGCCTCAAACCCCCACTCTGGACATCCTTCCCAGAACTATCGCCATGCTTTTGCCCACACTGCCATCTTGGGTAATGCGGAGTAGAAAATGCTGGTTGATTTGCTTTCCGGAGACAGACCCAGAGCACAGCGGGAAGGATTGGCCCCAGATTAGAGGAGTCATGCCTTTTCTGCTAAGACAGATGTGAGGGAGAAACAGGGACCACTCGTGGACATGGGCTGTAGGTGTGCAGAGACAAGGAGCTTCTGTCTTCTGTGTCAACGTGACTGAGCCACGGGGTGCCCGAATATTCTGGGTGTGTCTGTGAGGGTGTTTCTGGATGTTCACATTTGAATCAGTAGAATGAGTCAAACAGATCGGCCTCCATAATGTGGTGGGCCTCCTCTAATTAGTTGAGCTGAATAGAGCAAAACGACTAAGAAGGGATTCCACCTGCCTGCCTGCTTGAGCTGGGACATCGGTCTTCTGCTCTCGGGCTGGAACTGACACCAGGCCCTCCTGGGTCCCCAGCCTTCGGACTCGGACAGGAACGACAGCACCAGCTCTCCTGGGTCTCCTGCTCACCCGCTGCAGATCTTGGGACTGCTCAACCCCGTCATAACTGCGTGAGCACATTCTTTGTAACAAATCTCATTCTCGCTACGTATCTATGTCCTCTTGGTTCTGTTTCTCCAGACGATCACTAAGAGGACGAGGCCCAGGTGACATGGAGACCACAGGGGTTCAGGGGCATCGACCACACTGCAACAGCCCTCAGCAGCCTGGGGAGGGGTGAAGAAGACAGCGTTGGTTCCACATTGTGGCCCAAATGCCTTGCAGCCGGCTGACCTTGGGCTGGTTTCTTCACTGTTAGGAGTCTCAATGGTTTTATCTGCACAGCGGGGCAGGAGAGGTGAACAGGGAAGGCCCCTCTGGCTCTGGGTCCAGTCGAGACCTGAATAACACAAAGGTGTGAGTGTCCTGAACCCTGGGGGAGGGGTCTGGGGAGGGCCAGGCAACTGTGCCAAGACCCCAGGATGGTCCCTCAGTGGACCTGGGTCCCCAGCTCCGCCAGGCGCACACCCTCCCCTCACCCGAGTCTCTGCCCGACTGTCCCCTTGTCCCAGACGCCTTCCTGACCACCCTTCTCACATAGCACTCCCCTACCCTCATCCCACGGCAGAGCCCCAGGCTTTACTCGGTCTGTGGGGTTTCTCTTTAGGCTCATGGCGTCTTTGACCTGCAGGTTCGCCTCTCTATCTTCCCGCCAGATTGTAAGCCCCGGGAGGACGGGGACTTCGGTCTGTCCACTGAGTACCCAGCGCCTTGTCCAGTGCCTGGCACATGCCGGGCCCCAGGCTTTGTTATTAGGGAGGCTGGCGGGAGGTGGCGTGGGGCCCTGTGGGCTGCCGGAAGCGTTGAGGTGTCCCACACTCTGGGCCTGAGCCATGAGAGGGGTTTGAGCAGGGTACACATGATGGGCTTAATTCTCTGACAAGGTGCCTCCCTCTGTCGTTGGGGGAGGTTGCAGGGCCAAGAGGAGAGGCAGTAGGGAGCTGTTAGGAGTCCAGGCCAGAGAGGACTGAGGGCGAGCTTCGACTCTGAATGCATAAGAGGCAGACTCGCAGCTGAAGGGGAGACTGGGGCGCCCGCAAACACTCTTTCCTGGGCCAGAGGCCGGGACTATAGCAGCCTCCCTCCCAGCATGCACACGGGCCCAGGGCAGAGCCGGGATCCCCTGGAGGGAGGCGGCAGACTCAGGAGAAGCCAAGAAAATGTGAGAGGTGCAGGGTGGGGAAAGGGAGCTCTGCCCCCACAAGCCCAGAGCTAAGGATAGAGGCAGGTGGAGGGAGAAGAGGGTATTCAGGGTGCAAATGGAGGCCTACTCCTGGACGATTTAAAACAGCAGGTCTCTCTCTCTGCCTCTTGCTACAGAACCATCCATGCTTAGCACCAGATAATGCTTCTTTTCCTGTGCCGCCCCAACCTTCAATTTATTTTAATCATATTCGTTTTAATCATATTTATTTTAATCATATGAGAACTATTGGATTGTTCAGATTCCTTCAAGCCAGAGACAAGCAAGATTTTCACTTGTCCCCAGCACTTTCGTGGACAGCTGAGACTAGAGATGAGGCTGGTGGTCCCAATGCCTACGCTTTTTCTAGGTGGGGGCTACGGACTCAAATGCCCCAGCCCAAGCCCTGTCTTCACTGCGTTTGACCTCGGACAACGCTTGGGAGCCCCCATTCGCTCACCTGTACCTCCCTGGGGTTGCCATGAGGACTGGCGGGAGCTCCACCAGGTCCAGGGAAAGTGACCAGTAAATGTTAGTTTCCTCCCCCGTTCAGTCTGCCTTTAAAAGCTGGGACCGGGGGCGCCTGGGTGGCTCAGTCGGTTAAGCGTCTGCCTTCAGCTCAGGTCATGATCCCGGGGTCCTAGGATCCAGCCTTGTGTCAGGTTCCCTGCTCAGCGGGGAGTCTGCTTCTCCCTCTGCCTCTGCCTCTCCCCCTCCCACCCACCTCCCCTGCCCGTGCTCTCTCTCTCTCAAATGAATAAATAAAAAATCCTTAAAAAAAATAAATAAAAGCTGGGACTGCCTTGGCACAGCCTGGTGCCTGGCACACAGAAATGGAGCTGAGCAGCGCTTGGTGAATTGAAATCAACTCGGGGAGACAAACCTCCCAGAGAACACAATTTTATAAACTCATCCTATTTTGGAGTCTCCTGCTTCCCTAATTTTAGGGAAACCAAGATATTGAACTTTGATGACCCTCCCGTCTTCCCCAAAGGCTGTAAATTCTGCCAACGAGTTCTCAGATAATAAATGTTTTGCTTGTGGAATTTTCAGATTCTCTTGAACAATAAAAGTGACCCTTGGCCTCGATTATCACATTTCATGACAGAGTCAGGCCTCAATGGTGGGCCAGTCCGGAGGTCACAGAAACATCTGTGCAAAAGCAGAAGATAATGCCCACTCCAGATGAGGGCTGCAAGCTGGAAGGTTCCATGCAATATAAAATCCCAACTCGACTCCCACCATGGATACACTTCCTTAGAAACTCAAATCTGATTTGGGCACCAGAGGGGAAAATTAAAACCAGAAACTGAGACGCAAATGCCATATTTTACTTCATTTTGTTTGTTTGTTTGGTATGTGCATTTTAAAAGAGACAGACCCAAATAGCTTCCTGTTCGGATTTTACTCTCAACAAAGTTAAACTCCCTAAGTCATTGTTCTCAGTGACAGATACTGTGACTTCAGAGGCTTGGAGATATTTTTATTGATGTTATGAGCAGGAGAAGAGAACTGGAATTCCCCTGAGCACACACACACACACTGTTTGTCTTGTCTGTTGCTAGAGCCCAGCCCCTGGCACAATGCCTGTCCATAACAGATGCTCACCCAGTATGAATGAAGCCATGATCACAACCATCCTAATCAGTTTGGCAAACATTTTAGAGTCACAATGCACTTTGCATCCCTATGTCAACAGAAAGCCCGGAACAGCTCAAGTCCAGTACGTGTGGGCTTCAGAATGGACATTTGCCTAAAAGACGGTGCTTAGACCGCCCCCGCCCCCATCTCCTGTGAGAGCCCAAGCCAAGTTCCGCTAGCCCCATAGCTAGGTGGAAGCTGCCTCCCTAGTTGGAGGGCTAGTTGCCTTCTCATTTGTCATGTAAGGAATGTCACGCAGCGACACGGGTGCCTTCAATGTATTCCTTGTCGGTTACATCTGCAGGCATCTCACCTGCAGAAATGTCTATGAATCTCCTAGGAAGAGTTTCAAAGTCAGGGGTCTATACATTTCCAGCTGTGTATTAGAAAGAGCACAGGACTACTAGAAGGGGAATTAAATCTGAGTAATACTGGAACAAAGGAGGAACAGGACACTCAGACAGTCGAACACTTTAAGTATTGCATGAAAACAGCAGAAGAAGGAGCTCTGTGAAGTTAGAGTTATCTGAACCAAAACTCCTGGAAAAAATTCAAGAAAACTACCTGGACATTCAAAAATTTTCAGGGACTATCCTATACTGAGTTATTATAAGAAAAAAGAGAGGGGCACCTGGGTGGCTCAGTCAGTTAAGCATCTGCCTTTGGCTCAGGTCATGATCCCAGGGTCCTAGGATCGAGCCCCACATCGGGCTCCCTGCTTGGTGGGGAATCTGCTTCTCCCTTTCCCTCCCTCTGCCGCTCCCCCTGCTTGTGCATCTCTCTCTGTCTCTCTGCCAAATAAATAAATAAAATCTTAAAAAAAGAAATAACTTTTAAAAAATAAGAAAGAAGAGACTAAGGAGCAGAATCATAAACCTACTGACAACAAAGCATACCAGAAAGACATGCTCATAAAAATAGATCAAATGGAAACGTACTATTTTTTAAAAAGCCAAAAGGCACTAATAATATGATACAAGGCACATAAAAACATATAAAGAGTATCCCCAAAACCAAAAATATGATGAGATAGAACTCAAGAATTGGAAATAGAAGAAAAAAATCATTTTAGAAATGAGGACAGAACGAGAAGAAACAATTGCAAACAGCAGCACAGAAAATGCCTGGAGAGAAATAAAAGATAAAAAGCAGATACATTTTAAAAAATAAAAATAAATAAAGAGACAAAGAAGATTTGAAAGGCAGTGACAAATGCTAAAAATAAAAAAAGAAGATCCAACATATGGATAATGGGACACCCTTAAAAAGAAAACCAAAGCAAGAAAATAGAAAAAACACTAAAAACCATAATTCAAGACCACTTTCCTGAAAGAAAAATATCGAGCTTCATATCAAAAGAGCACACTGTGTACCTAAGAACATCAACTGAACAAGTCTCCTAAAACCACAGACTTTAAGGAAAAAGAAAAAGTTCTTTGGGAGCTTCGGGAAAAAGAGCATGTGACTTACATGGGTAAAGAAAACTGAATTGCTGTAAAAAGCTTTTAACATCAACAATTTATACCAGAAAATGTAATAACTTAGTCAAGATATACAAGAGGAGAAAATGTGAGCCAAAGATTTTACATGCGGGAAAACCAATTTTCAAACACAGAGGATATAAAGATGGCACAAACTGTCATCCATGTGCAGGAATCAGAAAATATTGTCCCTGTCATTACTTCTGAAGAAATCTACTAGAGAATGAGCTACTATCAAAAGAGTAGAGAGGCATCCACAGTTGGACGTGGTGAACATTGAACATACACGTACGTATAGATGTGCTGGCCCCATGTTCGGATGATGGAGCTAAGGGACAACAACAGAACAGTGGGGAGAGGAGAGGGAAGCATATGGAAAGACATTTTTAACTATGGTCAGTAATCAGAATTGGTGGTGGTTGTGTGAATATTATCATGGCCGATGTGCATATGAGATCATGTAAATGATTAATTATGGGATATTTGAATGCTAACATCTGTGTGTCCTTGATAAGTGGGATGCTCAGTGTGGAAGGAAGAAAAGATGTGATAGAAGAAGTTAACTCAAGCAAACAAAACAAAACACTCTGTCGTTTTGATTTGGCTTAGAAATATCAGTATGAACTCGTGAGGCATTATCTGCATATTACAGATATCCTAGCCCTGTTCACTGAGAAGAGCAAGAAGCAAATATTAGCTCAAATAAATCATAGACCTAGATGTAGGAGCTAACACTGTAAAACTCTCAAAAATATATAGAAGAAAATCTCTGTGACCTTGGGGGTAAGAAAGATTTCTCAGACAGGATACAAAAAGTACTAACCATCAAAGAAAAAATTAACCAATTGGACTTCACTATGTTAAAACCTTTTGCTTTTCAAAAGATACCATTGGTTCAGGAGGTATATGGGAAATTTCTATACCACCTGCTCAATTTTGCTGTGAACCTAAAACTGCTCTAAAAAAATATATTTTTTAAAGGTTTTATTTGACAGAGAGAGAGACAGCGAGAGAGGGAACACAAGCAGGGGGAGAGGGAGAGGGAGAAGCAGGCTTCCCATGTAGTGGGGAGCCTGATGCGGGGCTCGATCCCAGGACCCTGGGATCATGACCTGAGCCGAAGGCAGACGCTTAACGACTGAGCCACCCAGGCGCCCCTAAAAAAATATTTTTAAAAGAATTTTCAAAGAAGAGACCAAAGCTTTGCATCATTTTATAGAAATCCTTTATTAATTACAATTTTGTATTAAAATTATAGTGAAATTTTAAGGGCTGACAGAGTGCAGGAAGAGTAGTTTGGGACCATCAGTTAAGGGATGTTTTGTGGCCCCTCTTCTGCAGGGTCCCATCTGACTGAGATGTTCACTTTCAATCAAGGTTGGGTTTTATAATACTGGTTCCCAAAAAGGACATAAGGATATAATGTTTTTCCTAAAGTTGTCTAGCTAACACACTCTCTCCTACCACTATACTGCTAGCTATTCTCCTATTTTAACTATTTGAAAAATAGTTAACTATTTGGGGGGCGCCTGAGTGGCTGTCATTAGGCGTCTGCCTCTGGCTCGGGTCATGATCCCAGGGTCCTGGGATCGAGCCCCGCATGGGGCTCCCTGCTCAGTGGGAAGCCTCCTTCTCCCTCTCCCACTCCCCCTGCTTGTGCTCCCTTTCTCACTGTGTCTCTCTCTGTCAAATAGATAAATAAATAATCTTAAAGAAAAATAGTTAACTATTTGAAAGCTCATAATCATTTTCATGCCTAAAGTGAACAACTCTAACACATGGTTGTTGCAGCACATTTATGCAATAACAAATGCAGGTTTTTGCTTCAACTGATTGGCAACATTTCAACATATAAAGCACAAAAGAGATTCTCACTCCAAGCTACATCTAGGAGGCTTGCTAATACTTCAAAATGGATGTTTGGCAGTTAATAAATCTGAATGCCATGCCTTGTTCATATCACTGCTCTTGTTATGATGATTAGATATGAGACAATTGCATGATTGTTGATCACACACAAGTTCAGGGATACCAGAAATGACATTGAAGTTGGCATCAACTATTTGACCTTCCAAAAGTCAACCCAAAGCTAAGGCCAAATATCAGATTTTGGCTCACTACCAAAAAGCTGAAGTTGACTTTTGGTGTATCATTAACTTTTTCTTGACTACAGTGTTTGGTTTTTTAAAATAAGAAGCATGTATTTCTTTACGATTTTGAACAGATATTTCTATTAAAATCGCACATTAAAAACACTAGCCGTCTCCCACTCCCCCAGGAAAAAAAAATATGGGTAAGAACATTGGATTGGATCTCGAAATAGTTCGCAACATTTTTGAATACTGAAAGGAAAAAAACCCACACACCATTAATGTGCACCAAAAAGAAGTATATTTTATGGTATGGAAAGTATACTATGATAAAGTCATTAATAATTTTTTAAAAGCAAAAAAAAAAAATGCTAGAAGAGACTAGAGCTTTTTTCTTAATTGTAAAAGCAACAATGATAAAGACACCATTAAGAAACTGAAAAGGCAAAACACAGACTGGGAGAAAATATTTGCAATGCATGTACCCGATAAAGGACTTGTATTCAGTACACATAGAGAACATCTACAATTCAACAATAAGGAAACAAACAACTCTATTTTTAAAATAGGCAAAAGTCTTGAACAGATACCTCACAAAAGAAGAAATGAATGTACAGTACAGATGAGATACCACTATACGTCCACTGGGACAGCTAAAATAAAAAACTCTGAAAATACCAAGTGCTGGAAATGATAGGGAGTACCTGGACTTCTAATAGATCACTGGGAATACACTGGAGGGATCTTTTGGAAGACAGTTTGGCAATTTCTTACACAGTTAAACATAAACCTACCATAAGTCTCAGTAATCCTACCCCAAGAGAATGAAAACATAAGACTGCGTAAAGACTTATACAATGGACTATGACCTGGTAAAAAAGGAAAGAACATTTGTAAAAGAAGCCAGTCTTGGAACAGAACATTCTAGATGTTTCCATGCACATGAAGCTGTAACATAGGTAAACTAGTCCATAGTCATTGAAATCGACTGGAAGTTGCCTGGCTGGGGTGGGTGTGGATATGTGGCTGGAACAGGGCATACAGGAACTCTCTTGGATGATGGAAATCGTCTCTGTCTTGACTGGGGTGGTGATCACTTGAGTACATAATTTGTCACAATTTGTCAAACTATACACTTTATTGTATGTAAAGGATATATCAATAAAGTTCATTAAAAATAATAAAGTAAAAAGATAGTCACATATTCGTCCGTATAAGTATTGGGGCTCAGGGGAATGCTAATTAATCACACCTTTTTTCTGCTTCTTTGTGTTCAGAAATAATTGAAAAACAGATCTAGGAACCAGACAGATGGAACTCTTAAAAAAAAAAAATGAGCTTTATTACTGAAATGACCAGATTAAAGAATCCAGTTTAGCTGTGTGAGCACTATTCGGGTCCCTGATACTTCCCCTCCCTTGCAAGGCTGGCAAAGCAGATACACTGAGGATCATGCCACACATCCATCACACCCATGGGTGCCCCATTGCATGGGACCCTCAGAGAGGCATCCAAAACGCCTCACAGAACTGCCTGAAGGAAGCAAAGCCAGCGAATTCACCCAGCAGCTCCTCCCCACACCTGTGACTAGTGAAAGGCCAGATCTCGTCTTTCAGAAGGCCCCGTGGTTTTGCCTGGGATGGCCAGCATTTGCAAAGGAAATGAGGCAGAGCCAGCCCTTGCCATGAGACTGTGAACAGCTCAGGGGCAGAGACCCCAAGTTACTCATTTTAGTATGAGTAGGCTCAAAGCAGGTGCTTGGTGTCCACCGCACAGTAATTACTCAACAAATTCAGGAGGAGCTTTCCCCCTAAGAGGGGGCTGGTCCCAGGACAACTTCACAGCCTCAAGGGAGACAGCAGACAGCCTCCCCTGCCACCATCTCTCCGACCACCCTGGGAAGACATTCCTGCCCCCCCCCCAAAGGCCATCTTCTGTGTCTCTGGCCTGGCCACCTTCTCCAGCAACTGGAGTCAATGCCTGGGGTAACCCTCAATGAATGAGGGACCGGTGGCTGAAAAGACACCCCAGCTTCCTGCTGTTGGAGGGACAGTTCTGAGCAGTGCTACAGTGTCCCAGCAGGTCCTCTGCGGGACTGAGCGCCCATTGCTCACAACAGTAACTCACCAGGTAGGTCACCTGTCCTTGGCTTTATGTCCTTCCTCGCCCCAGAACCACCTCCCAGGAAAGCCACTTACACCCAGGTCTCAGGCTCCACTCTTCGGGGAGCCTAAGCCATGAGCGAGTGAATGGCAAGAGCAAAGGGCAACGAGGGTGAAATGCTTGTGGACTGTTTACAGGTAAAATGAACACCCTTGAGCACAGATGGCCGGTGTCTCCACGTCACCCTCAGTTACGAGGCTGCCCCCTCAAATCCACCAAGTACAAAAAATAAAATTAGGGGCGCCTGGGTGGCTCAGTCAGTTAAGCATCTGACTCTTGATCTCAGCTCAGATCTTGATCTCAGGGTCGTGAGTTCAAGCCTGGCGTTGGGCTCCAGGCTCTCCGAGGAGCCTACTTAAAAAAATCAATTCAAGTTCTACTGATACTTTCCTTCCTATTGCCAACTGCATTCGCGAGCCGGGGCTGCCCTAACAGAGCACCACAGACTGGGGGCTTAAACAACAAAAATCTATTTCCTCACAGTCTGGAGGCTGGGAGTCCCAAGATCAAGGGGACAGTGGGGCTGGTTTCTTCTGAAACCCCTCCCTTTGGCTGGTAGATGGCTGTCTCCTCCCTGTGTCCTTGCAAGGCCTCTTCTGTGTGTGGGTCTGTGTCCCAATCTCTTCTTAGAATGATACCAGTCAGATTGAGTCAGGGCCACCCCATATGGCCTTGCTCTCCCTTAATCACCTGTCTGAAAACCCTGTCTCCAAATACAGTCACGTTCCGAAGTCTAAGGAGGGGTAGGACTTCAACATCGGAGTTTGGGGGAAACACAATCCAGTCCATAACACTAACCTTGAATCTTTCATGTAAAAGGGGTTGGTTGTTCATTTGGTTTGGGGGCCACCAAGTGGAGAAAGGGCCACGTGGTACACGGGACCCTCCGGGACCGCACATTCTCCCACCCACTTCCTTCCTGCTTCAGACGCCCACGACACCCGGCCACCTGTTGCTCCTTTTGAGCTGAGAGTGAACTGAACTCCCCCTGGAGTTTTTTTAATTTAAATCTCCTGGCAGAATATTGATCCCGCCCACCTCTTTTTTCCTACTCCGGATCCCCAAAGGGGCTGCCAGTAACGAACGGAGACCCAGCCATGCAATCTTCTCCAACAAGTGAGCTCGGGTTCCCGAGGTGTAGACGAGGTGAAGTGGTTTTTATTTGTGTTTTAACGTCTTCAAACTCCAGAGTGTTTCCCCTCAGCCCTGGAAGGGCTCGAGCTCTTTGCCTTCCACCTGCCGCCCGCAGACACAAAGCTCTGTTTGTGTCCCTGCGGCTGCGGGGGGAATGGCTACCCCGCGCCACCTCATCCACACACAGGCCACAAAAGCCCAGCACGAGGTGAGGATCAAAACAGGCCAGGCCAGGCGCTGCCAAGCCAAACACAGAGGCAACGGGGTGCGAGCCCAGCAGAGAAACCAGATTCCCCTGGAAATCGCTGCTCCCCAGCGCGTCTGGAAGGCCGGCTCCAATAAAGCGGCTCCGGAAGGCCCGAAGGACCCCCACGGCCCTCATCCTGATGGAGACGCCAATAAAAATCTCCGAACATCCAGGCTGCAGGGCCCCCCCGGCGCTGCCCTGGGGCCATAAACCAGGATATGAGCAGCTGGGGAGCCGCGAGGGAAGAGGCCTGCTCCCAGAAAGCCCACCAGCCAGCCGGCCTGCAGGCCAGAAGGTAATGGAGCCGCCGTTAGGGAAAGGGAGGCCGAGGCCGGCTGAACCGGAGGGGAAGCCGCCTGCCCGGCCCAGGCCCCGGCTCCCAAACCAGGCCCGAGCTGTAAAAATCCCTGGGAACTGCGGGAAGGCCGACAACTGCCCGGCAACTGCAGGTCTCGGGGAGATTTGGGAGGAGGCCGGCCTCAGGAAGCAGCCCCAGGCCCTGGCATGGGGAAAAAAAGCATTTGAAGACGCCCTGCGGACCCAACTAGGCCCGGCGACAGGGGAGGATGCAATGTGGTGTGCGCGCGCGTGCGTGTGTGCGTGCGCATGCGTGTGCGCGCATGCACACCTGCGCACATGCGCACCTGAAGCCACAGGCACCGGACGTCCCACGCCTCCGTGTGCCTGAGCACGTATTTGTGTTCGCGCACCTGGGTCCTTGTGTGTGCGTGTGTGTGTGCGGGCACACGCACAGATGTATTTGTGTGCCCACAGACAGGATGCCCAGTTACATTTGAATGTTAGTATTTCGTATTATCCTTTTGATGTAAGTATTCCCAAATACTGCCTGGCACTAAAGGTGTGCTCGGTTAATCTGAAATTCAAATGTCAGTGGGTGCCCTGTATTTTATCTGGCAGCCCGATGTGCGCACGAGTATCCAAATTTAGAGTAAAACAAGGCATTTGAGGTTACAGGAGGGGGTTTTTGCTAATGAGGCAAAAAAAATGTATAACAATTATTTTTATATATGTATTTATACAATCTGTATATATTTGTATAACTTATATATTTATATTATATAATTTATATAATAATTATTATATCATTATATTATTAGTATGATAGTCCTCAAAATTCTCCGAACAGGCGGTTGATCACTCTTTGTAAGAGGTAGGTTGCTTGCCTTATATGGCATTTAACTTGCAGTCCGTCTACAGGTGCTTGTAGAGACAGAATTAACACATGGAAATGGTGCATTTGTATTTCCTGCTATCCCACCCAGAGGATGGAGGCCCCAAGCAAGCAGGTTCACGTGGGGAGACATGAATCTGGGCTCTCCCACTATCTCGGCCCAGACACCCCCTCCCAGCAGGAGCACTGGCTGTCCCCGGGTTTTCTATGGCTTAAATAGACACATTTTTTTCTACCTATGACATTGAAGTATATGTCAGCTCCTTCATCCAGAGCTTATCACAGATACAGACATCTGTTTGAGGGCAATGGAAAGAAATAATTCGCACTTCTGGACTCCAGAGGAACTGATCATCTAATACAAAGACTTTTTCCCTTTGAAAATGGTCTTAGCTTACACAGTCCCAATGCCTAACAGGATCCTCGGATAATGCATTTTGTGGCATCGACGCTATCCCTGCTCAATGGAGCGAACATTTCCTGAGCCCTTCCTTAGCCTGGTCCTGAGTATGGACATGAAGGACAGGCGTGCAGAAGGGTGAGGCTTCACCTCCTGCTGGGTGTCTACCCAGATTGGCCCTACAAATACTGTAGTTGAGGGGTCTCAAACCAGCCACCTGCTGGTCAAGTCTGGCTGGTCAGCAGCTCACAATACCTTTTAGATGTTTGAATTTGAATGCTCATAGCAGGGCACGCACCCCCATTTTCGGCCTGTATCCTCTACCCACTATGATCTTAGGATCAGTTGATTGTCATATGGATACTACCTGTCTGCTCCTCCTTGGGACTGACCCCCCGAATCAGGGCTGGGACACAGGCCCTCTGACTCCCAGGCCAGGCTGACGGCGTAAGCATGAGGACAAAAGCAGGCTGGTGTGGCCCTAAACCCTGAGATGGGGGACTGACTTTGCAGAAGGTCATCCCATGGACAGCTGCACCTTGCAGGTGGGTAGCGGACCAGGGAGCAGAGCTTTTCCCTGCCCCATGCTGCTCGATAGTTAGCCCAACCCAATTGCCCAAGGGGATGGACTGTTATTCCCTTTTGCTATGAGGAAGCTGAAGAACTGAGCTCCAAACCCCAGGCATTCCTGGGGCACCTGGCAGGCTCAGTCAGTGGAGCACACAACTCTTGATCTCAGGGTTGTGAGTTCAAGCCCCATGTTGGGCATGGCGCCTACTTAATAATTAAAATAAAATAAAAAGCTATTAAAAAAAGGGATGCAAACCCCAGGCATTCTTGAACACTTGTCACAAACCTTCCACTTCCATGTACCACCCATGCTGCTATTTACTGAATACTTATCTTTAAGTCTACTTGTTTACTTTACTAAATTTCATGTTCAAAGGAAGATGTACTTCACTACCAAAAATGGGAAACCAGCAGTGCCACCCAGTGAAAGACCATAGCCACAACAAAGAATCCGAGGACCCTAAGCCCAGGGTACTAAATCCCAGCCAGACGGGAGATCACAGGTCCATGGCTCTGAACCTGGGGCCTGGCCCCTCTGGGTTAAGGAGGGAGATCAGCGAAAGTCAAGGAAGGTCAAGGAAGTGTTAGAGACAGGGCAGCACCAAGCAGAGGCTCTCTCCTTGACTTAACCAGAGATTTGGAAGCAAATGCAAAAGGGAAAGATGATTTCACGTTGTGGTCTGCTGTTAAAGCAACAGTCCCTGTGCCATCAAAATCACCTCTAGGTTTCCAAAATCACCGCACTCTTGGGGAATCACTGATGGACGTGGACCTACGTAGGTCTCAGGAACACTAAGTGACCTGCCCAGTGGCACACAGCAGGAGAGCCGAGAAGCAGCGTCTGTGGCTGGCCTCTGACCACTAAGCCCAGCTGTTCCTGCTGCCCCCAGGCTCTGGAAATGCTCAGGGAGGGACGCAGAGGACTTCGCTTGCTCAGGAATTCTGTTTCTGGACTTGGCAGATGCAGACTTATCCCAGGAGTGGGGCGATCCAGAGCACCGGTGGTTTGGCCGTGGCCATCACCTCCCATGGAGAGGCTCACATCCCTCGTGGCTGCTGATTTATACCATGGCTTCTCAACCTTGGCACTAATGGTATTTGAGGCCTGATCCTGTGTTATTGGAAGGCTGCCCTGGGCATTGTAGGATGCTCAGCAACATCCCCCCTGGCCTTGACCCATCAGATGCCACAGCATCCCTCCTCCAGTGGCGACAAGAAATGTCTCCTGGGGGGCAAACACCCCCACCCCATCTGAGAATACTCCCTTTGATGGAATGAATGTGATTTTTAGTCCCTGTGGGAAAATCTAGTATCAGTGGGGGCTTTTAAAACCTTTTAAGAGAAAGGATGAGAAATCTGCAAGTAATATTTATTTATTTAAAAACAGGCTGCCCAAAGACTGATAAGCACTGGAAGGGGAAAGGTCATTTATTATTTATGTCACTTGAGGCAAACTAAAAGCTAATGGACCCGAGGGCAGAAGAGAGAGGGAGGGAAATAAGGAGGGAAGGAAAGAAGAGCCATTTATTGAGCAGCTACTGGTGCGGGAATCTTGACACCCTTTGTCCCCTTCAACTGTCACCAAGAATCCTGCAAGGGAAGGATTGCAAAGGTCGTGTGCAGGTGAGGGCAGGGCTGGATCCTCTGTGCTGGGCGGCCCACACCCCCTGCCCTGAGTGGGAACAGAGGACGAGAGCGTCGGTTCCTCCAGGAACTGCCAGGACCTGGAGGGACTTGGAGTCTGGCTGGCCCAACCTCCCCAAGCCCTAAGAGTCACAGGACCTCCTGGGGGCCATCAGCTGACCATGACCACAGCAATCCTGTCCTAAGAAGAGAGCAGAGAGGCACCCGTAGCAAACACTCCTGGTCTCCTTGAAGCCTCCCAAGAACCCACGAGGCAGACGCTCTCCTTCCGAGGTTAGGGGAAGAGGAAACCAGTGTATACACCGAGGAGTCACCACGCCGGAAGAAGGGCAATCTCTTCACCCTCTGCTCCAGCCTCCAGCTCAGCCACATAGGCCTTCTCTCCATTTATACACACACAGAAAAAGTGCAGAAAAGTGTCAAGAGAGCAAGGGAACAATCTGATGTCCCCGACAGGGTCCCAGTCGCTGCAGACCCGGGATGAGGGCATTTGAGACCTCCGGGTCGTGCCTCTGCCTTCCCCCTCCTTCCAACTCAGCACCTCCCTGCTTGGTTGCAGACAGAAGCTGAGGTCTGATGGATCTGCCCCTCAAAACTGGACACCCAGGGATCACACACAGCCCGCTCCATGGGCCAGGATACCCATTTAAGTATTTTTGGCCATGCTTGGGTGATAAAGTCTGGCCCCCAGAGCAAGGATCGCATTTGCTGGTTTCATTCAACAGCATGCGAGGAGGAGTCCCGGCTGCTCCTCGACTGGTCATCCTGACATCAGAGTGAGCGGACAAGGAGCCCCACCGCCACCCGCACCTTCTATGGGAATGACCAGGGGACTAGCGGGTGGGTCACTTCCGGTGGAAATTTTACCTGGGTGGATATTCGCCCTTCTCGAGGCTTCTCCGAGTCCTGGATGCCCCCGCTCACGTCCGCTCCATGGCAAGCTTGTGAAACGTTGGCTGTAAGAGAAAGATGAACACGATCCCCGTCTGATGGGAGAATTTCACAGCAGAAAAGGCTGTTCACGTGCACAGAGCTCTGGGGGGGGCGGGCAGCTTACCGTGGGGGCCGCTGCTCGGTCCGCTGCGCGGAGCCACGTCTTACTGCCCGGGAGCCAGGAAGCCAGGGAGCGGGTTTCAGATAATAACTCAGCTCATTTGTCCAGACTTCCCTCTACGTGTGTTCCCCGAGAGGACAGATGCTAGAGTTCAGAGAAGCGGAAGAATGAACTTGGTTGAACCACGGAAGGGGCCCCCGGCTTTGTCAAGGCGACTGGGCCCCTCTCCTGACTCTGCAGACTGTCCAGTAGGGGGCACTGTTGGCTCCGCAGAGCTCAAACACCGGCCACTCTCCGTGTGGCCCCCGGGCCCAGGCGCGCCCCGGGAGTGGAGGCCAGGCTCAGGGAGCTGCGTCTGCACGCGCCCAGGCCAGCCTACCTGGCAGCCCCCGGGACAGCTACTTCTGCATCCTGAGGGACGACAGCCGCAATCGTTACAGCTGCTGTTTGCTGAGCACCTACTCTGTGCCAGGCACTCCGTGTCACCTCACCAACACTTTGCAGGAATGCAGTGGGTGGGGTGTAATTATATCCCTTGTGCAGATACGAGAAGCAAGGCGCAGAGGCCGCCCGGTCAGTAAGCATCAGAGCTGAGGTTCTCTATATTCCAGGCCCTGTCGTTCCAGCAGAGGCTGCCTCTTCCCTGGGCTCCAAAGTTTCCTTGACTGAATCTAGAGTCTGACCCCCCACCCCCCATGGGAAGAGAGCTAGCCGGCTCTAAGTCGAAGCATGACCTTGGGCGAGTCCGTCCCCATCCCTGACTGAGCCCCAAATCCCCCATCTCCAGGGGTTGTTGGGAGGTTGGGAGAGAGGATGTCTGGAAGCACAGAGGAAGGCGTTCCCCTAGCCAGAAGAATCCGGACGGCTTTTTGGAGGGGGGGACCACGCCTCACCTTGGACCTCAGGATCCTGGCACCAGATCCAGGATCTGGCGTGGAAAAGGCACCGGTGAATGCTTGTAGAATTTGTTTCTTGTATGAATGCTTACTGAATGTTTCTGATCTGAAGATGTGGTCCTCGCGGGCGGGGTCATGCCACCTGCAGTCTCCAGCAGAGCACCGAGCCCCGAGCACAAGCGAGGTGCTCCCTCTCCATGCCTGCTCTGATGGGCCAAGAATATAACCTCATCTTTCTGCTGCAGGGGATGTCCGGCAAAGTCTGGACATAGTTTGGGTTGTCATGACTGGCGGGGGCGGAGGGGGTGCTACTGGTATCTTCTGGGCAGAGGCCAGGAATGTTGCTGAACATCCTACAATGCACAGGAGAACCCCCCACAGCAGAGAACTATCTGGCCCCAAATGTCAGTCATGCTGAGCTTGAGAAGCCCGTTCTCGTCCAACTAACATTTCACCGATAGGGAAACTAAAGCCCAGAGGGGGCACTGCTCTCTGGTCTGCTGAGACCCACAGAGGTTACAGTTCTGGGGGTCTCAGCGTGAGTCCCCATGCAAGCTGGCAACAGTGAGGCCAAAACCATGACCAGGCGCCCACGAGCCTGGCTCTGTATGGGCTGGACACACATTGTCTCTTGATCCTCACAACAAGTTTGGGAGGCAGGTACTAACCAAGCACAGAGAGGTTAGACAGCCTGCCCAGGGTCACACAGCTCTGGAAAACAGAGCCGGGAGCCAAGCCCACATACTTGCCATTACCTGGCCGGCCCCTGGCAAAGCTCCCGTCAGAAACACATGAAAGCTTGTTTTCCGAAACAAACGATGGATTTCCATCATCATTGCTCTCAGGGTCACAATCATTGTGTTCCAATTGTTTTGGGGCTTTGCAGTCCTTTTCAGGATCGGCGCCTTCCTGTGGCCTTGGCCAAGCGCTCGGACCTCTCTGAGCCTCAATTTACCGCCTGGGAACAGATTTCAAGACCTGAGCGCCCCTATGTGCACAGAGCCGCGCTGCATGGAAGGAGATCCCCGGGACGAGGTCCCTCCCCAGCAGCGACCTAGCTCCGGGTCTGTCCCCTCTCCCCAGCCCTTGTTCTCCTTTGCGAGTCCAGTTCTAGCTCTAGGGTGACCGGGGGGCTTTCTCCACAGCCAGGGTTGGAAAGACTTTGCATATTTGTGTGGGCGGCTCCGCAGCCCCCATGTGAGCCCCTGAACAAAGAGTCCTCATAACTCTTCCCTCTGGACCCACGGCGCAGGCTCAATGGAGCGCTTGTGGCCCAACCGGCGCCCATTGTGCATTGTCTGAGACCAGCGCAGCCCCTAGCCAGGGTCCTCAATCAAGGTCACGCCGGGGGCGGGGTGTGCGCAGAGCGCGCAGGCTGCCTCCAGCACGGCCTCAGCCACACTGCGGGTCTGTCCCATGTCCCCACCTGGGCCGTGGCGGATTCAAAAGGAAAGCCTTCCCCGGGCACCTCTCTGCCCCTGAGAGAGGCATCCATTCTGGGCTAACTGCTCTCAGAACTCAGGATGGGCAACCCAGCCCCGCTCCAGCAAAACCCCACATTCCTCCACGGAACCCTGAACTGAAATGACCCAAGAACCCAAGGTGGAATGAACCCCCAGATGAAGCCGAATGTTCGTTTGTCACTGAACTGGAACAACACTTGTGTGCTTTCCAAAATCATTCACTCAGAACACTCATACATTTGTTTATTCATCCAATAAATATTTATTGGCCACTGTCCTGTGGGTCAGACACAGTTCATGTCACTGGGGATACGCCAAGAGAAAGGCGTGTGCTCTGTCTCAAGTTGTCACAGCCGTGTAAACAGATATGAGGGCACATTCAAGAAATGGTGGCCACAGCCACATTCTTAGTATAAGCTCAGCACCCCTTGGGGCAAGGAGAGCCTCAATCGGTTGGGTGGAGAAAGGAAGATGGAGGGAGACGCTGGGAGAGGGGAGAGGGAGGGAGTGAGGTGGGTACCTTAATAGAGTGTGACCAGGTGTTACAGGGGCAGGAAGGTGAGTCCTGCTCATTCTCCTGGCAGCCTGAACCTAAAGCAGACCTGAATTCCACCTACCTGAACTGCAGGAAAGTAAGTAAGACGAGAATAGTAAGAGGCGCAATTGAGTTTTCAAGGGTCCGGAAACGGTGCTGAACAGAAGGCCAGGCTGTTCATTAATTAATCCATTCATTCATTCATCATTCTTTTCAATGAACATTTGCGGAGTGCCCGCCCTAAGCCCGGATCTTCCTTAACCCCCGGGCCTTCCCATTTCCGTTGCGACGATAGAGCATCTCGGGCATAGAAGCCCGCAGAGCTGAGTGCAAATCTCACAGCCAGGGACTGGAATGAGAAATTATTTAATTTATTTAATTTAACCTGCCTTACAGCAATATTGGGAGAGGACCGTATAGAAAGAGTGTGGAGCTAAAACTTAGAGGTTTGGTCTGAGAGTGTTACAGAGCTTCATAACAACGCACAGAGATGCTGAGGACTGGTATTTCCAAAATAATGACTCACATCTGACAACTGGGAGAGACTCAGGATCAAACACCAGGCATCTGCCACCTATTTGGGGCATGTTAGTGGCCAAAGGAATGTTCTAGGGGGACTGCCTGGTGAGACAGATCTGATTTTCCAAAGACGGCCACAATAGTATCTCTCGCCCCACGTGATCCTCTGTAGTGTGACTTTTCCACCCTCCCATCAGGACGAGAGTCTAATTCCTCTCTTGGTGTGTGGGCCGGCTTAGCGACTTGCTTGACCCATAGAAAGTGCCTTTGCTGATAGTCTGGGACCTCTAGGGCTAGGTCCTAAGAAGCTGTGCAGCATGCACTGGGGCTTCTTGGGTTGATCCAGGAATGGTCTCTCTCAGAACCCAGCCACCATGCTGTAAGAAGTCTGCACGAGACCCCATTTGGGGGTGTCCCTGTTAACAGCTCTAGCTGCTCTCGCAGCACGCCATTATGCTATGTGAGCCATCTTCGACACTTGCAGGGGACAATCTTCAGATAATTCCAGCCCCAGCTGAATTCTGACATGCAAACAGCATGGAAGACCCTAGGCAAGAACCCACCAGCTAAGCACAGACAAATCCCAAACCTCACGAAATACTGATGCATCTGTGTTTCAAGCTAAAAGCTGTGGGTGGTTTGTTACATACAGCAATGGATAACTGGAACACCTGTGGGTAAGCTTTCAAGGCTGTTTGGTGAAAGAGAACCCGGGATAAGAAATTAATCAGGGCCCCTCCTCTGAGCTCCCAGGGCCCCCAGTGTGATCACAACCAGAGTATCTTGAACCCACATCATTTCTTTGTCTGTCCCACTAGACTGAGATCCTGGAGGGAAGGGAATATGTTAGGATGCTGGGGTTGCTAGCAACAGAAACAAACACTAGTTTGCTTAAGCACAGACAGAATTGATCAGGAGAATTTGGGAGAGCTTGAAGAATTCCAATAAAAAATCAAACACTGGATTCAGAAAGGAGTGAGGAGCCCTAGGGATCCAGGTATCAGGGACATATGTAGGGTCTCTTTAGGTGCTATAGATAACAAGCCACCCTGTCATCTTCATGTCACTCTACTCAATATTCAAATTCCAGGGGGAAATTCTTGGACCACGGAAGGACAGGCCCACCTGGATGACAGCCCCACCAAGGCCATATCCATTGGGTGGGACTGTCCCTTAAATAAAATCAAGGTGGTGACACCAAAGGAATGGGGAGTGGGTCCTGAGCAGGCAAAGCTGGGTTATCACACTGACCTTAGCAACCCCAGTACCTCACTCAATGGCTGGTACATAGTTGGTGCTCAAGAAATTCTTGTTTAATGATTAAACAATCAAAAGACTAAATGTACATAAATGCATGAATGAACAAGTGAATGAATGCCTGGACAATGACCAGGCAGCGTGCCAGCCTCCGGAGACACCTGCCACACACAATAGCATTTGAACTCTCCCCCACCCAGCCAACTCTTCTTTTCTCAACAGAGTTTCTAAGCCTGGATTCTGGAGTGTACAGCATTTCAACCCCCTCATCCTGTCTCCTTGAGAACATTATACACTTTGAACAGGGCCTGTGGTCATTCCTAAAAACACTCTTGGAGCAGCGACTCCCTAGCCCTGCTTGATTGTAATTAAGTTTTCAAGGGCAGGTGGGGAAGGAGACAGGTGTGAGGGGGAGTTGGCGCTGAGGCCAGAAGGTGGGAGGTCTGGTGTCTCCTTTGCTGAGTCCACCAGCTGTTGAACAGAAGGCAGCAGGACAATGCTCAGTCGGCTGGAGGCCACGCTTCACCTACGGCAGGTGAGTCATCCACACACCTGCGCACAAGCCGCCCGTAAAGGACGTTAGACCCTGGTGCCTCAGCCCTTACACAATCTCCTGAGAGTAAATGGTTGGACTTGACTAACCCCTGAACAAGATCCTCCTCCTTCTATTGTTTGACATGCTCTTGGACACTCATCCTAAGTGTATAACAGAAAGTAGAAGCAAAAGGCTAAGTGTTTGCAATAGTGAGTAAATCTCTGATGCCTTTACTATTCATTAAAACACACACAGTTGAAGAAAAATGAAAAAGCAAATTGGCTCATAGTGTATTGATACTGAGAGACATCCTAACTTAATTATCTGGTGGTAACTTAAGTCAACAGGTGCACTTCAGACAGGAGGGAAAGGAGATGGGGAGGGACAGTCATTTGTGCTGAGCACCTATATGTGCCAGAGGCTGTGCAAGGCACTTATACCATATCGTGTCCTCTTATCCCTGCCACAAACCGGAGGTCCCTATCCATCCCATTTTACAGGGGAGGAAACTGCGTCCTGAGAGGTGATCACTCAAAGTCGTGCAACAGCTAAGGGACAGAGCCAGGCTTGGGACATAGGTCAGACTCGCGATCCATCTCCATTTGACCTATGGGTTAGTTAGAAGTTTTTGTTATTTAGTTTCTGATATTGTGGAAATCACAAAATATTGTGATAGGGTGTGGAGCAACTGGAACTCTGCTCTGTTGGTGGGAATATAAAATGATATAACCATTTCGGAATACACTTTGGTTGTCTCAAGGTAAACACATACCTATGTATGATCCAGCCATTCTCCATGGAATTTATGCACAAGAAATGCAAGTCTATTTCCACACAAAGACCAACACATGAATGCTCACAGCAGGTTATTTTTTTTTGTAATAGCCAAAAACGGAAAATAACTTGTGTCCATTAATAGGTGAATGGATAAACAAACTGTGGTACATCCATATAACAGAATACAACTCAGCAACAGAAAAGAGTGCATTATCGACCTGTGCAACACTCTGGATGAGGTGCAAAATAATTATGCCGTAAGAAAGAATCCAGATAGAAAAAAAAAACCCGTACATTCCAATTATATAAAATTCTAGAAAAAGCAAACTAATTTGTAGTGACAGAAAGCAGGTCAGTGGCTACCAGGAATGGAGGGCAAGAAATGGGAATAGATTTCAAAGAAGCACAAAGAAATTTTGGGGGTAATAAGTAAATCCATTTTCTTTTTTTTTAAATGTTATTTTATTATGTTATGTTAATCACCATACATTACATCATTAGTTTCTGATGTAGTGTTCCATGATTCATTGTTTGCGTATGACACCCAGTGTTCCATTCAATACATGCCCTCTTTAATACCCATCACCAGGCTAACCCATCCCCCCACCCCCTCCCCTCTAGAACCCTCAGTTTATTTCTCAGAGTCCATAGTCTCTCATGGTTCGTCTCCCCCTCCGATTTCCCCCCTTCATTTTTCCCTTCCTACTATCTTCTTTTTTTTTTTTTTTTTACATATAATGTATTATTTGTTTCAGAGGTACAGGTCTGTGATTCATCAGTCTTACACAATTCACAGTGCTCACCATAGCCATACCCTCCCCAATGTCTATCACCCAGCCACCTCACCCATCCCACCCCCCACCACTCCAACAAAACCCGGTTTGTTTCCTGAGATTAAGAATTCCTCATATCAATGAGATCATATGATACATGTCTTTCTCTGATTGACTTATTTCAATTAGCATAATACCCTCTAGTTCCATCCACATCATTGCAAATGGCAAGATTTCGGGGGTTTTTGATGGCTGCATAATATTCCAGTGTGTGTGTGTGTGTGTGTGTGTGTGTGTGTGTGTGTGTGCACATCTTCTTTATCCATTCATTTTTTGATGGACATCTTGACTCTTTCCACAGTTTGGCTATTGTGGACATTGCTGCTATAAACATTGGGGTGTACGTACCCCTTCGGATCACTACATTTGTATCATTGGGGTAAATACACAGTAGTGCAATTGCTGGGTCGTATGGTAGCTCTATTTTCAACTTTTTGAGGAACCTCCATACTGTTTTCCAGACTGGCTGCACCAGCTTGCATTCCCACCAACAGTGTAGGAGGGTTCCCCTTTCTCCTCATCCTCACCAATATCTGTTGTTTCCTGACTTGTTAATTTTAGCCATTTGTCTGGTGTGAGGTGGTATCTCATTGAGATTTGGATTTATATTTCCCTGATGCCGAGGGATGTTGAACACTTTTTCATGTGTCTGTTGGCCATTTGGATGCCTTCTTTGGAAAAATCTCTGTTCATGTCTTCTGCCCAGTTCCTGATTGGATTATTTGTTTTTTGGGTGTTGAGTTTGATAAGTTCTTTATAGATTTTGGATACTAACCCTTTATCTGATATGTCATTTGCAAATATCTTCTCCCATTCTGCTGGTTGTCTTTTGGTTTTTTTGACTGTTTCCTTTGCTGTGCAAAAGCTTTTTATCTTGATGAAGTCCCAAAAGTTCATTTTTGCCCTTGTTTCCCTTGCCTTTGGCGATGTTTCTAGGAAGAAGTTGCTGCAGCTGAGGCCGAAGAGGTTGCTGCCTGTGTTCTCCTCTAGGATTTTGATGGACTCCTGTCTCACATTGAGGTCTTTCATCCATTTTTAGTCTATTTTTGTGTGTGGTGTAAGGAAATGGTCCAGTTTCATTCTTCCGCATGTGGCTGTCCAGTTTTCCCAACACCATTTGTTGAAGAGACTGTCTTTTTTCCATTGGACATTCTTTCCTGCTTTGTCGAAGATTAGTTGACCATAGAGTTAAGGGTCTATTTCTGGGCTCTCTATTCTGTTCCATTGATCTGTGTGTCTGTTTTTGTGCCAGTACCATACTGTCTTGATGATTACAGCTTTGTAATAGAGCTTGAAGTCCGGAATTGTGATGCCACCAGCTTTGCTTTTCTTTTTCAACATTCCTCTGGCTATTTGGGGTCTTTTCTGGTTCCATACAAATTTTAGGACTATTTGTTCCATGTCTTTGAAAAAAGTGGATGGTATTTTGATGGGGATTGCATTAAATGTGTAGATTGCTCTAGGTAGCATTGCCGTCTTCACAATATTTGTTCTTCCAATCCATGAGCATGGAACATTTTTCCATTTCTTTGTGTCTTCCTCAATTTCTTTCATGACTATTTTATAGTTTTCTGAGTACAGATTCTTTGCCTCTTTGGTTAGATTTATTCCTAGGTATCTTATGGTTTTGGGTGCACTTGTAAATGGGATCGACTCCTTAATTTCTCTTTCTTCTGTCTTGTTGTTGGTGTATAGGAATGCCACTGATTTCTGTGCATTGATTTTATATCCTGCCACTTTACTGAATTCCTGTATGAGTTCTAGCAGTTATGGGGTGGAGTCTTTTGGGTTTTCCACATAAACTATCATATCATCTGCAAAGAGTGAGAGTTTGACTTCTTCTTTGCCGATTCAGATGCCTTTTATTTCTTTTTGTTGTCTGATTGCTGTGGTGTGGACTTCTAGTACTATGTTGAATAGCAGTGGTGATAGTGGACATCCCTGCCTTATTCCTGACCTTAGGGGGAAAGCTCTCAGTTTTTCCCCATTGAGAATGATATTCACTGTGGGATTTTCATAGATGGCTTTTATGATATTGAGGTATGTACCCTCTATCTCTACACTCTAAAGAGTTTTAATAAAGAAGGGATGCTGTACTTTGTCAAATGCTTTTTCTGCATCTATTGAGAGGATCGTATGGTTCTTGTTCTCTCCTTTATTAATGTATTGTATCACATTGATTGATTTGCAGATGTTGAACCAATCTTGCAGCCCAGGGATAAATCCCACTTGGTTGTGGTGAATAATCCTTTTAATGTACTGTTGGATCCTATTGGCTAGTATTTTGGTGAGAATTTTTGCATCCATGTTCATCAGGGATATTGGTCTGTAATTCTCCTTTTTGATGGGGTCTTTGTCTGATTTGGGGATCAAGGTAATGCTGGCCTCATAAAATGAGTTTGGAAGTTTTCCTTCCATTTCTATTTTTTGGAACAGTTTCAGAATAGGTATTAATTATTCTTTAAATATTTGGTAGAATTCCCCTGGGAAGCCATCTGGCCCTGGGTTCTTGTTTGTTGGGAGATTTTTGATTACTGCTTCAATTTCCTTAGTGGTTATGGGTCTGTTCAGGTTTTCTATTTCTTCCTGGTTCAGTTTTGGTAGTTGATACATCTCTAGGGATGCATCCATTTCTTCCAGATTATCTAATTTGCTGGCATATAGTTGCTCATAATATGTTCTTATAATTGTTTGTATTTCCTTGGTGTTGGTTGTGATCTCTCCTCTTTCATTCATGATTTTATTTATTTGGGTCATTTCTCTCTTCTTTTTGATAAGTCTGGCCAGGGGTTTATCAATCTTATTAATTCTTTCAAAGAACCAGTTCCTAGTTTCGTTGATCAGTTCTACTGTTCTTTTGGTTTCTATTTCATTGATTTCTGCTCTGATCTTTACTATTTCTCTTCTCTTGCTGGGTTTAGGCTTTATTTGCTGTTCTTTCTCCAGCTCCTTTAGGTGTAGGGTGAGGTTGTGTATTTGAGACCTTTCTTGTTTCTTGAGAAAGGCTTGTATTGCTATATACTTTCCTCTTAGGACTCACTTTGCTGTATCCCAAAGATTTTGAACAGTTGTGTTTTCATTTTCATTTGTTTCCATGAATTTTTTAAATTCTTCTTTAATTTCCTGGTTGACCCATTCATTCTTTAGTAGGATGCTCTTTAGCCTCCATGTATTTGAGTTCTTTCCAACTTTCCTTTTGTGATTGAGTTCTAGTTTCAAAGCATTGTGGTCCGAAAATATACAGGGAATGATCCTAATCTTTTGGTACCGGTTGAGACCTGATTTGTGACCTAGGATGTGATCTATTCTGGAGAATGTTACAATGTTCCATGGGCACTAGAGAAGAATGTGTATTCTGTTGCTTTGGGATGAAATGTTCTGAATATATCTGTGAAGTCCATTTGGTCCAATGTGTCAGTTAAAGTCTTTATTTCCTTGTTGATCTTTTGCTTAGATGATCTGTCCATTTCAGTGAGGGGGGTGTTAAAGTCCCCTACTATTATTGTATTGTTGTCGATGTGTTTCTTTGATTTTGTTATTAATTGGCTTATATAATTGGCTGCTCCCCATGTTAGGGGCATAGATATTTACAATTGTTAGATCTTCTTGTTGGATAGACCCTTTAAGTATGATATAGTGCCCTTCCTCATCTCTTATTATAGTCTTTGGTTTAAAATCTAATTTGTCTGATATAAGGATTTCCACCCCAGCTTTCTTTTGATGTCCATTAGCATGGTAAATAGTTTTCCACCCCCTCACTTTCTATCTGGGGGTGTCTTTGGGTCTAAAATGAGTCTCTTGCAGACAGGGATGGGTCTTGTTTTTTAATCTGATAGCCTGTGTCTTTTGATTGGGGCATTTAGCCCATTTACATTCAGGGTAACTATTGAAAGATAAGAATTTAGTGCCACTATATTGCCCGTAAGGTGACTGTTACTATATATTGTCTGTGTTCCTTTCTGGTCTATGTTGCTTTTAGGCTCTCTCTTTGCTTAGAGGACCCCTTTCAATATTTCTTGTAGGGCTGGTTTCATGTTTGCAAATTCTTTTAGTTTTTGTTTGTCCTGAAAGCTTTTTATCTCTCCTTCTATTTTCAATGACAGCCTAGCTGGATATAGTATTCTTGGCTGCATATTTTTCTCGTTTACTGCTCTGAATATATCATGCCAGTCCTTTCTGGCCTGCCAGGTCTCTGTGGATAGGTCTGTTGGCAATATAATGTTTCTACCATTGTAGGTTACAGACCTCTTGTCCCAAGCTGCTTTCAGTATTTTCTCTTTGTCTCTGAGACTCGTAAGTTTTACTATTAGATGTCGGGGTGTTGACCTATTTTTATTGATATTGAGGGGGGTTCTCTGTGCCTCCTGGATTTTGACGCCTGTTTCCTTCCCCAAATTAGGGAAGTTCTCTGCTGTAATTTACTCCAATATACTTTCTGCCCCTCTCTCTCTTTCTTCTTCTTCCGGGATCCCAATTATTCCAACACTATTTCATCTTATGGTATCACTTATCTCTTGAATTCTGCCCTCATGATCTAGTAGTTGTTTAACTCTCTTTTTTCTCAGCTTCTTTATTCTCCATCATGTGGTCTTCTATATCACTAATTCTCTCTTCTGCCTCATTTATCCTAGCAGTTAGAGCCTCCATTTTTTTTTTTTTTTTAAGATTTTATTTATTTATTTGACAGAGAGAGACAGTGAGAGAGGAAACACAAGCAGGGGGAGTGGGAGAAGGAGAAGCAGGCCTCCCGTGGAGCAGGGAGCCCAATGCGGGGCTCGATCCTAGGACCCTGGGATCATGACCCGAGCCGAAGGCAGACGCTTAACTACTGAGCCACCCAGGCGCCCCAGGGCCTCCATTTTTTATTGCACCTCATTATTAGCCTTTTTTTATTTCAACTTGGTTAGATTTTAGTTCTTTTATTTCTCCAGAAAGCGTTTGTCTAGTATCTTCCATGCTTTTTTCAAGCCCAGCTAGTATCTTTATAATCATCATTCTGAACTCTAGTTCCAACATCTTACTAAAGTCTGTATTGATTAGGTTCCTGGCAGTCGGTATTGCCTCTTGTTCTTTTTTTTTGAGGTGAGTTTTTCTGTCTTGTCATTTTGTCCAGAGGAGAATAGATGAATGAGAGAACAAAATGCTAACAGGGTAACAATGACCCCAGAAAAATATACACTAAACAAATCAGAAGAGACCTGAAACTGGGGGAAAAGAAAGGGAAAGAAAGAAAAAAAAAAAAAGAATATGATCAAATATGATCAGCCTGGTGAATAGATCAGTGCCACACACTAGATTTTGGGCATATTTTGGTCTGTTAGAAGAAACTGCCTCCCAAAATTTTAACTAAAGAAAAACTTATATATGTAGAAAAATAAGGGTAAATATGATGAAGGGATGGAATATGACTGTAAAGATGAAAATTATAAAAGATTTTATAAAAGGAACTGAAAAAAAGAAAGAAGAGAAATTTTAGAAAAAGGGGGGGGCAGAGAATGTGATCAGGCAGGAGACTAGAACAAAGCCATACACTAGAGATTTAGGGTATATTTTGGTCTGTTAGAAGAAACTGTATCCCAAACTTTTAAAGAGAGAACAACTTATATATATATATTTATATATATATATACCAAAAATAAGTTTAACTACTATGAAGGGATAGAATATGACTCTAAAAATGAAAAATAAAATGATTTTTTTTAAAAAAAGGGACTGATAAGAGGTTGGTTGAAAAAGGGAAAAAGAAAAATTCAAGAAAAAATTGAAAAAGAAAAAAATAAAGAAAATTTAAAAAATTAACTTTGAAAGACTAAAGAATCATGGGGAAAAAGCCATGAGTTCTATGTGCAGTGCTCCCCTAGTGCTGGAGTTCGGCCGTTCTCATTAATCGGTAAACTTGGTCTTGGTTGGCTGTTCTTGCCAATCTTCTGGGGAAGGGGCCTGTTGCTGTGGTTCTCAAATGTCTTTGTTGAAGGTGGAATTGCCCCGCCCTCGCTGGGGCTGGGCTAAGTAATCTGCTCAGGTTTGCTCTCAGGAGCTTTTGTTCCCTGCAAGCTTTCTGTACAGCTTTGGAGGCCGAGAGTGAAAATGGCGGCCTCCCAATCTCTGCCCCAGAGGAGCCGAGAACTCGGGGCCCCACTCCTCAGTGTGCCCTCAGAGAAGAGCAGTCAATCACTCCCATCTCCCCGGTCTCCTGCTGCACTCCGTGCTCACCTGGCCTGTGACCGAGCATTTGTCTCTCTGGCACCTGACCCCGTGTGGAGTCTCCAAACCCAGCAGACCCCTGCGGTGCGCTCCCATGCCACTCCTCCCGGGGGAGGAAGGGGAGTTTCCCCGGATCTGCCACTTGTTGGGTCCCTGCTGGAAGAGCAGTGGCCCGACTATGCCGCGGATCACGGTTTATGGCAACCCCGAGCTGAGAGCCCGCTCCTCGGCTCCGTCTCTGCAGCCGGCTTCCCTGCTCCGATACCTGGGAGCTCTGCCGCACTCAGGCACCCCCGGTCTTTCTGTGACCCCAAGGGTCCTAAGACCACACTGTCCCATGAAGTTTCCACCCCCCCGTTTAGCCACTGGAGTGACGTCCCTCAGCAGAGCAGACTTCTAGAAGTTCTGATTTTGTGCTCCGCGGCTCTATCACTTGCCAGAAGCGGCCGACAGAGGCCCCCTCCCCCGCCATCTATCCTCCTAAATATCACCTTGGATTCACTTCTCGCATGTCCTACCTTCCAGATAGTGGTCACTTTTCTGTCATAGAGTTGCAGCTATTCTTTTCTTCGATCTCCTGTTGAGTTCGTAGGTACTCAGAATGCTTTGATCCCTATCTAGCTGAATTCCTGGGACCAGACGAAATTTAGGTCTCCTACTCCTCCGCCATCTTGTCCTCCCCTGTAAATCCATTTTCTTAATTGTGGTGATGGTTTTATGATGGTTACATATGTCAAAATTCTTCAAAGTTTACACTTTAAACATGTGTAGTTTATTATATGTCAATTACACATCAATAAAGCTGTAAAAATGTATTGAAGGGCTTAAAGCAGACTGGACATAAGAAATGATCAGTGATCAAAAACTAATGATGTATTGTATGGTGACTAACATAACATAATAACATTAAAAAAAAAAAGAAATGATCAGTGAACTTGAAGAAAACACAATAGAAATTATTCAAACTGGATAAATAGTTAGTAGGACCTAACCAGCAGGTTAACACACGTTCATCTCATAAGAAGAGAGCGATAAGGGAACAGAAAAAATACAAGGGGAAATAATTGGCCAAATTATTTTTCTTTTCAAATTTCCGACAAGTCCCAAAAACTATAAATCCTGAAAAGGTCAAAAACCCCAAGCAGGAAAAAATATAAAGAAATCCACATCATAATCAAATTGTCTGAAAATGAAAATTAGAGAAAATCTTAGAAGCACCCAGAATAAAAAAAAAGAAAAGATACATTAAGTACAGGGCAACAATAATGGGAGTGAGAGCTGCCTTCTCAGGAGAAACGGGATGACAGAAGACAACCGATTTACAGCTTCACAAGTGTGAAGGGAAGTGTCAGTCAACCTAGAATTCTGTAGCCAATAGAAGTTTTCTTCAGAAATACAGGGAAATGAAGACATCCTCAGATAAACAAGAGCTGAGAGAATTCACTGCTGGCAGATCCACACCACAAGGAATAGTAAAAGCAATTTTTCAGGCTAAAGGGAACTGACGCAGATGGAAATGCGAATCTCATGGAAGAAAAGAGCAGTACTGGGAATGTTAAGTATGACAGTAAATATAATGACGATTTTTTTTCTTAATTTCTTTAAAAGACACTTAAGCACTTAAAGCAAAAATGTTTTAATTGTATTGTAGGGTTTATAACTTATGAAGAAGTAAAATATGTGACAGGAAAAGCACAGAGGACAGGATAAGAGTAAATGGATTTCTGCCATCCATTGCAATGCTTGCATTTTACATGAAATGGTGTAATATTAATTCAAGGCGAGCTGTGATAAGTTCAGAGTGCATGTTATAATACCTAAAGGAACCACTAAGAAGTAACACAAATGCTAAAATGGAACACTAAAAATATTCGGTTATCTCAAAAGAAAACCCAAAAGGAGAAATCAAGAAACAGAGGGAAAAAGACAAACAAAAACAAAAACAAAAAAACAAGTAGAAAATGAAGACCTGCACCCGACCATATCAGTAATCTCTTTACGCATAAAATAAACACTCCAATTGAAAGACAGCAGTTGTCGGACTGGATCAAAGAGTAAACAACAAAAAATTAAAGCAAGACCCAACTCTACATTGTTGACAGGGAGAACTCTCAACATAAAGAAGAAAGCAGATATGAAATTCAAATGATGGAAAAAATGCATAACATGCAAAGGCAAGGCATAAAAAAGCTGGTGTGGGTATACTCATATCAGACAAGGTAGAGTTCAAGACAAGGTATATTGCCAGAGAAAAAGAGGAACTTTCCATAATGTTAAAAGGATCAATTCATTAAAAAAATAATAATAATAGTCTTAAAAATATACACTTAAAATATAACCTTAAAAATAAAGCTTCAGAGGCACCTGGGTGGCTCAGTCGGTTAAGCGTCTGCCTTCGGCTCAGGTCATGATCCCAGGGTCCTGGGATCGAGCCCTGCATTGGGCTCTCTGCTTGGCGGGAAGCCTGCTTCTCCCTCTCCCACTCCCCCTGCTTGTGTTCCCTCTCGCTGTCTCTCTCTCTGGGTCAAATAAATAAATAAAATCTTTTAAAAAAATAAAATTAAAATAAAGCTTCAGAGGTACCTCAGTGGCTCAGTCATTAAGCATCTGCCTTCGGCTCAGGTCATGATCCCAGGGTCCTGGGATCGAGCCCTGCATTGGGCTCTCTGCTGGGCGGGAAGCCTGCTTCTCCCTCTCCCACTCTCCCTGCCTGTGTTCCCTCTCTTGCTGTGTCTCTCTCTGTCAAATAAATAAAATCTTAAACAAATAAAATAAAATAAATAAAGCTTCAAAGCAGGTGAAACAAAAATTCACAGAATTAAAGGGAAAAATAAGCAAATTCACAATCACAGTTGGAGATTTTGACAATCACTCCATCAATAACTGATAGAACCAGGGCCAGGATTAGGGTAAGGCAAGTGAGGTACTCACCTTAGGTGCAAAAAGTAAAGGTTCACCAACAAACTCTGTCATCATAATAAATAATATTTTAGGCAATAAATTGTCTTTTTTAAAAAAATTAAAAAAAAATTTTTTTTAATGAAAATTAATGCAAAAAAAAATCCATGAGGAACAAAACACCAAAATTTTAAATAATAGCAGGATCAGTATTTCTGATTTTTCCTTTTACCTCAGGCTATAGCATGGATCCGAACAGCAACATTACTGATCCTTCTTTATTTAACATTTTTATATTTTCTTCAGCACTTCTACCCATGAGTCACAGAAGAAACACCAAGGGAATTAGAAAATATTTTAACCTGAATCATAATGAAAAGATTACATAGTGAGATATGTAGGATTCAGCTAAAACACTTCTTATGGGAACATGTTTACCTCTAAATGGCTGTATTATAAAAAGAATAAAGTTTTAAAGTCTGTGATCTAAGCTCTCATGAGAGCTAGGAAAAAAAGAGCAGACTGAACTTGAACAAAGTTCATTATAAAGATGTATAGAAATCAGTGAAACCAAAGCAAACAGACAACAGCAAAAATCAGCAAGCTTGAAAGTTGTTTCTTGGAAATGAATAAAACATATAAATCCCCAGCTAGATTGACAAAGAAAAGATAGGGGGAAAAAAACCAATGCAGCTTACCAAAACCAGGAATGAAAGATGGAGCATTGCTGCACATGCTACAAAGTTTCAATGGATAATAATGAATAATTTTATGCTGATACATTTGACAACTTGGATGAAACAGACAGATTACTTGCAAAGCACATCCTACTAAAGCTGACTCAAGAAGAAATAGAAAATCTGAAATTATTTAGTCCTGCTCTCAGATAGAGCTGGCTTTCCCTCCAGATCCAGGAAATTTTTCCAGCCCCTGTATATCTTCTATCTCAGGGTTCCCTAGCACCCGGCCCCTCTCCTGAGAAACATAATAATTAAATGTTATTGATTACTATATTTTATTTTATAGCTTTGTGTCACCTAGCATATATTCATTTTTTATTAATTCAGCAAAGGTTTACTGAGCACCTACTAGGTGTTAGGGCACTGTACTAAGGTATCAGGGACACAAGAGCTATTTATATTGATTAATGGTGAATTCAATTTATTTTATTTTTTTTAAGATTTTATTTATTTATTTGACAGAGAGAGACAGCAAGAGAGGGAACACAAGCAGGGGGAGTGGGAGAGGGAGAAGCAGGCTTCCCGCCGAGCAGGGAGCCCGATGCAGGACTCGATCCCAGGACCCTGGGATCATGACCTGAGCCGAAGGCAGACACTTAACGACTGAGCCACCCAGGCACCCCAATGGTGAATTCAATTTAATCATGTGTTCATTCTTATTAAAATTGGACCTTGGATCCCTGGGAAGGACATAGTCCATCATTATGACACCGTTTCTATGGAAAAATCAGATTTGCTTGATGTTATTTTAATGCAGTATCTTTGCACTGGAAATCAAGTTTATTACAAACTTGAGAGTTGTCTGTACTCTGTTGAGGAGGTAGGGACATGTTTACTATGGTTTGGAAAGATTTTTAACCCAAAAAACCCTAAAAAGTGGTCAAGGTTTTAAAAGGAGTGTCAACTGTCTGAGAAATAAGTACCCAGAGAGGCTGATTCTTGAACAAGATGCTCTGGATTGCCAGTATCATGTGCTCCACCAGCTGTGACATCGTCCCTCACACAGTGACTGGGGGGTTCAGGGGGGATGCTGTTGATGTTGGAAATGGGGGGTAGGGGAAGGAGCCTGGGCCCTAAGGTGAGTAGGTTTTAAATCCTAGCTCTGCTCCTTACCAGCTGCATGAGTCTGGACCACCCCTCAGGGCGCTTGTAGGTCCCAGCACCTGGTGCAAAGCCATGTCAGTTGGATTTGCCCTGGGTGTGGCTTATGCTGACCCAGCCACCTTCTCTAACTGGCTAGGGGACCAGAACTTCCAGCCACAAGGGTCCTGAGAATACTTCCCTACAGTGCTCTGGTCCTACACCCATGGGCAGCACAGAATTCATTCACACCCACCCAAGAACCACAGTAAAATAACAAGAGGAGAAGGAGGTATTTGTAGGTTTAGAAGAATATCCATGCCTTTGCCTGTGCACGTACTTGACCACTGGTGAAGCCCTACTTCTTAGCTTACTTGATTTTCACAACCATCTTCTAAGACCCCAGGGACAAATTGCATGCCCATTTCACAGAAGAGAAAACTGTTAATCAGAGGGACAGAGTGACTCGCCCGAGGGCCCATGGTAATCAGCATGGCTGGGACTAGAGACCTACCCAAGTCCTTGTCCTCTGCACCCTGGGCTGCACAGGGTTCCCTTGTTGCTGCCAATGAGGGAGGCTGTTATGCAAAAGTGTTGTGGATGCTGGAAACCCAGCTGGGGCGTTTTTGCCCTATAATGGACACTTGTAAATATCCCTGGAGCCAGGTGGGGCCAGTAAAATGTTAAACAAATAAGGACTATTGTTTAGAATCTGTAAGTTGTTTGCTTCCTGGAGTCGAGGCCAAGCAGGCGTGGTGGGGGGTGGGGCTACTCTTTTTGCTGTAAAGGGGCACAAAGCAACCCCTGGAGGTGGTGAGCTTCTTGGGATGGGCCCTTGGTTTTCTCCCCAAACTTATGTCAACATCTAAAGGGTGTAAAGGCTAGAGTGGTGTTTCCCAGGGCGACACAACTAGACAGAGAAGGAACTGGAAGGCAACTTACACTACAAGAAGGCAGTGCTGAGTAGCTGTCTTGCACTAGGGTTTTCCCACCGTGTCATCTCCCCTAGCTTTTTCTCCCAAACTTCATGAAACTTGCTTCTTTTCAGAAGCAAAATTCTGGGCATCTTTCTGCAATCTGTCTTCTCTCCAGCCCTGCTCTGGGGTAAGTTTCTGACCTTTGGCGGCTCCTGAATTCCATCTGGGATTCCCATCTCAAGGGCGAGGTGTCCATACCCAGATCTACCCCAGGACTGTTGCACTGCCGTGGGTCTCACCCAGGGGGAGCCCCAGAGGCAGCCCTGGGTCGGGGGCTTAACCATCTCCAGCCCCGATCTCCACCAGCCTCCTCCCTCCGAAACCACTTCACGTAACATCAAGGAAGACAGTCTGCTTATCTTGGGAATGGAGAACAGCTCTTACCTCCTTCTCCACTGACAGGGAGACCCATCTTCCTCTCCTATACTGGAATTCTGGAGCTGCCACAAGCCTCCCCTCACCTCTAATCTATCCTCTCAAAACCCTGTGCCGCAGCCCTGTGCCTCAGTTTCCTCATCTGTAGACGAATGAGAATAATAAGACTGACCTCATTGGACACCGGGCAGGCCTGCGCTGTTCCATCCCATGGCAAGGCCTAAAGGTGAGACTAGGAAGCCACTCCAGCAGGCCTTCCACAGCCTCGTCCAAACCTGCTCTTGCAGGCTAGTTTCTGCCCCTCGATGAAATCTTGGGCAGTCCTCCTGGCTTGTCTGCTCAGTCTGGGACAATCCCACCAATGATAATAATAGTCACAGTGGTCTCCTGTCTCATTTTAGTAAATATTGTGTTTCTTCAATATGATGATCAAAACTGCTCACTTCATTCAGAGTTAAAGCTTCTCTCCGCTCAGCAAGGATGCAAAGGGCTAGAAGCATCACGGTCCCTGGGCAACGCTTCTGCACCCTTGGTCCCATTTTCAACGCAAGGACAGTGGTGCTGCCCCCTGCTGGGCTGCCAAAGCCACTCAGGCAGCCTCTCAAAAGCCCTTGAGACTTCTTAAAAGTGAGTCACACCCCAGCCCACTGTGTCTCTGAGACTGTGGAACACACATGACAGGCTCTCGGAGGCTTGCTTCCTTGAAGTCCCTCCCAACCGGCGCCCAAGAGAAAAGCACCACCCACGTGTCCCCGGTTGAAGGGGGGATTAAGGGGGGGGGAGTGCTCACCTACAGGGACCACTCCATTGAAGGAATCCCCCCATCTTCTGGCCTCTCTTTTGTGGTCCGGGGCAGATAAACAGATAGAGGTCCGGAGATCAGTTGTCGGCCACCTCCTTGGCAAGTTCCACCTAGGCACTGCGGTACCCACTCCAGAATGTGGGAGTCTGTGCATTGGAACCATCATCTCCGGCCTGGATAGAAAAGGAGCCTAGAATAGCTCTGCCTAAACACTACAGGATACAGTGTTCCCTCCATTTAAAAGGGCCTGGCACACAGCAACCACGCAATAAATGTTGCTATTCAACTAACTGAATAAATGTTACCCAGTGCTATTGTTACTAATAGTAATTACTATCATTACTTGTCCAGGCTCAGCTCTTGCAAGTCTTCCCTCCATTTATGGTCTAAGTTCTGCAAAGGCCTTGCAGTTTCCTGCCTTCACCTTATGCTGCTTCATCCGCCCTGGATACCTGCCTATCCCACTCCCAGTCTGGGGGACTTGACCGATTCCTTCAAGCCCCAGGCAGCCCTTGGCCTCACTGGCAGGTGGTTTCCAGCTCCCCAGATGAAGCTGAGCCCTCTCTTATTCTGGTGCTCCTGGCAGCAACTATCCTGCTTCTGTCCTGGCACTAATCCTACCCACTGCATGGCCTTTATCTGCTGTCATGCCCCACCCCGCCAACACGACTTTGAACTAGGTCTTCTGTTTTACATAGCTCTAGTATGCTTGTCTCCAGCAAGGATTGTTGAATAAATAAGTCCTAAGTGAATGAATGAATGAATGAATGAATGCATCAAAGAATCAAAAAACCAACCAATCAACCAACCAATCAACCAATCATCATGCTAGTAGAGAAAGTGAAATCTTCCCCAGTGAAACTTGCCCTAAACTACCACCCCTGCTGAGCATTTCAATGAGGGCTTGAAGCTAAAATGGAGCTGAGGGTTTGTTCTGCATTAAAAAAAAGAAAAGAAAAAAGAAAAAAACCTAGATTTTTCTTCCTTGTTCACCTAAAAATAAAGACTGGTGAGTGGTAACAAGAATGTGGTTCACTTCAGGTTTTCACAGCCACCCACCCAAGTGCCCAGACCCTGACAAACCCCAAGTTTCTGAGGCCATTAAAATCAGTACTTTGAGTGACAGTGGTTCCTTCACATTTCACTGGGGTCGCCATTCCTGCAATTCAAGAGGTGTGAGGGACCTATTCCCTGTGGGATGCTGGTAACTGTGATCACGAACACTGTGTCCTGTCCTTGACAATTTATGAAGGGATGCCATTTATCCAGTCTCACTTGGAGTCAATAGTCATTAGACGTCCAGTTTGCCAAATCCAATGGTCAACTTTCATCCTCATCTTCTTGGCAGCATTTGACATGATTGGTCACAATTTCCTCCATCTTGAAACACTTTCTTCACGTACTTCCTGGGTCACCACATTTTCCTGGTTTTCTTCCTACTGAGCTGACTGCTCTTTCCAGATCCTGCCTTCCTCTGATCTCCTCTCTCCTCTCCTTTCTTCCTCTCCTCCTACCATCACTCCATTAGTGACCTGTCCATTCTCATGGCACTGAATATGACTTTACCCTGATGACTCTAAAATATCTATCCCTAGCCCTGTCCTCTCTTCTGAGCTTCAGATTCACAAATCCAACTGCCTATTTGACACCCCACCCTTCTCTTGAATGTCTCAAACTTTAGATTCTTGATTCCCATGGCTCACCTCACCACACATAAGCCTGTCCCAGCCTACCCCCACCCGGCCTCATCCATCTCAGTAAATGACAGCATCGTTCATCCAGATGTTCAAACCAACAACCTAGCATCATCATTCTTGCCTCCTTTTTCTCCTCCTCATACCTCACATTGGCAAATTCTTCTGGCAATCCCTTTGAAATATCTCTGAATTCTGAGTACTTTTCTCCTCTCTGCTCCTGCCCTGGTCCATGTCACCATCATCTCTTGCCTGGATGAGCAACAGTCTCCCAACTGGCCCCATTACTGCCAAACTCTACCCCATTTGTTCTTCATATGGCCACCTGAGTCATTTTTCAAAGCAACAAATCATATCATGCCACTCATCTGCTTATAATTTTCATATGATGTCCTAGCCAATGCAATAAAGCAAGAAACAGAACTGTTATAATGGAGTCTGGTCATGAGAAACAACCAACTTGGATTTTGTGTTCATGTCTTTCCAGTCTCCTCCAATCTGGAATGAATTCTCATTATTTCCCTACCTTTCATGTCCTCAACAAATCTGTAGGATGACCCTCCACCCAGCCCATCTGATGTGTATATTGACAGGATGTCCATATGTTCAGCCTCAGTAGAAATCACCTGGGAGTTTTCCAAAAAGGTTGTATTTGATATGCACTCCTGCTAGGAGTCACTGCACATCCTTATCAACACTTGTTATTTTCTGTTTTGTTTCATTTTAGCCACTCTAGGTGGGGGGTAGTGGAATCTCAACTAGTTTGAATTTGCATTTCCCTGATGACTAATGATGTTGAACACCTTTTCATGTACTTATTGGCCATTTGGATGTCCTCTTTTGTGAAAATCCTATTCAATAATTTTACTCATTTAAAAAATAGGTTTGCATGGGGGCATCTGGCTGGCTCAGTGGGTAGAACGTGTGACTTTTGATCTCAGGGTTTTGAGTTTGAGCCCCATGTTGGGTGTAGAGATTACTTAAACATAAAATCTTTAAAAAAAATTTTTTTTAAATGTTTGTCTTTTTCTTATTGATTTGTGTGAGTTCATTAAATATGTTCAAGACAAGTTCTTAAATGTTAAAAATCATACAATAAAGCATGCAAAGAAAACATAGGGGAATATCTTTATGATTTTTGCATAAGCAAAGATTTCTTTAACTGAATACAAAGAACACTAACTACAAAGAAAAAGACTGATAAATTGGATTTTATTAAAATCAAGAACTTCCAGTCACCAAAAGACACTTTAAAAAGCACCAAAAGGCAAGCCATAAAGTGGGAGACCCTTGTAGTACATATGTCCAATAATCACGTTTTTTGGCCATATCTACTGAAGTAGACTATACAAACATCTAATGAATATATATATACATGTTCCTGGGTATGTATCTAACAGAAATACTTACATATGTGTGTCAAAAAACATGAAAAAAATATTATTAGTAGGATTTTTATTAATAGCCTTAAGCTGGAAACTACTTAAATGTCCATTAATAATAAAATGGATAAAAAAATTAAGTTATAGTATATAATGGCATGCTATATAGTGATGGGGGAAAAAAGAACCTAATTGCTACATGTAAGGATATGGATGATTCTCCCAGACAAGTTTGATCAAAAGAAGACAGGCACAAAGAAATATATACTGTCTAATTCCATTTATATACAGTTCAAAATAGGCAAAACTCACATTTCACTATGTAAACATTTATCACTCACGTGTATACTGAATTTTTGTGTACTTTATTGTATGCAATATACTTTGATGATTAAAATTAAAATAACGATAAATAGCTCCCCGGTGGCTTCTCATCACACTCATTAGTCCAAATTCTTATGAAGGCCATATATGATATAGCCCTGCCCGGGTCATTGACCTCAAATCCTACCTCTCTGCTCTTCGTTCATTCTAGCCACACTGGCCTATGGCTGATACTCAAACACACAAAGCTGGTTCCCATCTGTTCCCAGTTCTTCACCCTTCCCTCTCTGTACTTGGCAGGTGCACCCACTAGAGGTAGAGTCTACTTCTCTGCCCCATTGGTGTTAAGCTTGACCATGTGATGTGCTTTGGTCCATGAAGTATGGATAGAAGCCCCATTGTGCTAGCTCCAAGCCTAAGCTCTTAGAGAGCTCCCCTCTTTCTGCTTGTCCTATTCTCTCCTGCCTCCAAATTGAGAACATATCCTCCCTAGCATGCTGATCCAAAGAGGATGAGAGACACAGGTTTACAGCATGGAGCCAAGCCTGGCTGAGGCCACCCTAGATCAGCCAACCATTGACTGATCTGCAAAAGCATCTTCAAGAGTAAGTAATTGTTGTCTTAAGCCACTGAGTTTGGGGATGTTTGTTACACGACATTATTGTGACAATAGCTGACCAGTTCCTCATCTCTGGATCATTACCTTCTGCCAGAAAAGCTTTCCCCCCAAATACTCACATGGTTCACATCCGCATTCTCTTCTTGGTTCCAGTGTCACTTCTTCAGAGAGTCCTTGCCTAGCCACTCTATCCACAGAGTCCCACCCCATCCCCTCATTCCGCTTTACCCCCTTACTCTACTTTATATTTCTTCATGGTTCTTATTGCCACCGACATTTTATTAACTCTGTATGCATTTGTTCATGCTGCCTTCCACAAGAGAATATAAGCCCCGTGAGAGCAGGATCTTCATCTTTCCATTACTGGATCTCCAGTGTCTAGCACAGTGTTTAGCACTAACTAGGAACTCAGTAAATATTTGCTGTGACCTTGCCCTTGTCCCCACACACAACATTGCTGGCACATGGAGGAAAAGACGGACTCAAAGGTCATATCCTTTGTGGGGCTAACCCAGAAACACAAAGTGACCAGCCACTGGTTTGGTGGAGGGGGAAAAAAAAATGGAAGCAGAGAATCTGCAAGATCCACAAGCTGTCACACCAGCCCCTGGGAAAACTTCTCCATCGTGACGGTGATTGGGTGTGAGCTCGCGGGGCCCGTAAGAGCACACTTGCTCACTTCATCCCTGGGGAGGCCTTTCTGGGGCCTCGCTGCAGGAGAACATACCCCAGGCAGGAAGCAGCCACCCATCGGCGTGGCGCTGGGCATCTGTCAAACGCCACCCCCACACCTGATGTTTCCAGAGTCTCCCCACAGTCCACAGAGGGGGCTCAGGGCCAACTATGTGTCCGGCTCTGTGCTCCACCCTTTGTGGGCTTTATGACATCAATTCTTCCAAGCCCAGGCCAGGGAAACATCATCCTCATTACTATTTACCAAGGAAACTGCAGCTAGGGCAATTAAGAAGTTTGCCCAAGGAGCTGACGGCGCAGGGTTTGAATCCCAAGCCTGCTGATGCTGAAGCCCTTACTGTTTCCACCACGTTACCGGGTGCCCCTGCCCAGAGAGGGGGCCCCGGGGCCACAGTGGACCCCCACGGCACCGTCAACACATTGAGTTTCACCACATGTGCCTGGGTCTGGAATGTGATTTTGCGGAAGCATCCCGTTGAACCTGCTGGCTGTGAATTATTTTGGGGGTTACTTAGGTGGATAAACAGACAGCCCTTGCTTGGAGCTTTAGATCCCTGCCTCCTCCTGAAATGCTGAAATAAAGGCAGGAGCAGAGTACCTACATTCCACTATAAATATGGGTGCAGATGTAGTTATAAAGACATATCATTATAAAAAAAAAAAAAAGGAAGGAGGAAGTGGCCACAGAAATATTTAGAGGGAATTGAAATAGAAGGAGGAAGAGGAATAAAAATTGCTTAGCCTTCTACAAGGAAACAGCATAGCAGAATTTGCAGAATTATGTATGCAGAAGCCTCTGGCAGGAGAGAAAGAAAGATGCAGAAAGTTTCTCATTAAATAACTTTTCCATCTGCAGTGCAAAGGTCTCAGGGTGTGTGCCTGGCAGCCGGGATGGCAGCAACAGGCAGGGCAGGGGGAGGGGGGCAAGGGCAGGACAAACCCATGGGAACGAGCCCTTCAGCTCAGTGTGGTGCTCACCCACCTAAAACACCTAGAAGATGAGAGGCGGTGTGGGTCCTGAATCAGCCCTGGGAGAATTAAATCCACGCGTGATCTCTTGGCAGCTCTGCAAGCCTCCCAGGTTGGTGGCCCGGTGTCATGGCTGAAAGCAGGTACTCGGGTGATAAGGAGATCTGGTATGAATCTTGGGACTGCCCTTAGCTGGCTGGGACACTAAGCAAGTGGCTTCACCCCGCCCCCGCCGGGCCTGGAAAATGTAGACAATAGTATGTACCTTGCAGGACCACACAGGGAAGGAGTGATATCTTCACATAACACTCATGGGACTCAGAGCCCCAGAAAGCCGAGGGTGGTTAGGGCTGAGCTGCTGCTGATTTGGATCTCTTGCAGTTGGAGCAGACCTTCGTTAGTTCAAGCCAATATTAAAAATGATTTGCATCTTTTGGGCTTGCACAGGTGGATCAGGAAGAAACTGGTGCAGATATTTATTTTTGCATACTAAATAATAACACTCTTTCCACTGCTCCCCAAGAGCCTTCTCATTTGCATACTTGCTAATTATCTGTCGACCCTGCTGGAATATGTTTCATAAAGGGAGCAAGGATGTTGAGCCCTAAGAACCTGCCCAGGGTCAGCACACCGGAAGGAGCACGAGAGAGATTTGACGGTGTGAACGTGTGCACACCCGGAAGCTGGGTTAGACCCTTTGGTGGGATCAGCCTTCAGGGGACCCTCACCAGTGTGCCGCCGGCAGGCAGTGCTCTGCCAGTCCATGATGGCACCCTAGATGGATTCAGGGTTCAAAGCTTGGCAAGCAATGACACCTCCTCCTGGAAGCCTTCCTATACCCCAGACAGAATCGATCCCCCTACCCTGTGATTCCACGGCCCACGCTATAGGCCTTTTTCATTCCACTGATGGTGGCGGTCCCTTTGCAGGGATGCCAGGCATTATGTCAATGAACCCCAGCGCATCCCCATGGGGGAGTGAGGAGCGGCAGGATGGTTGGAGCAGAAAAGCAACATTATCTGAATTATTTGCAGGATCCATCCAGCTGCTGGGCTGAGCCTGCCGTGCAGTGGGGGAGCAAGGGACAGATGGCGGGGGATTAGTCAGGACGAGATTGCAATAATCTCCGCCAGAGGTGATGGTGGCCGGGAAGGTGGGGTGAAATTGTTGGACTGCAGACTTTTTTTTCTAAGGTAACACTGACAGGATGTCCCAGAGAACCCAAACATGAAGATCTGGAAGACCGCAGGCGGAGCTGGTTTGGGGTAACCCGAGGACGTCAGTTTGGGACGTAGTGAATCGGAGGTGTCTATTAGACATCCAGTGGAGACATCACATAGGCAGTTGGATGTATGCGACAGAAACATGGGAGGTGTCAGGCTATACATGATATCTCAAAGCCAGGAGTCTGGATGACATCCCTGAGAAGGGAATGTGAGAGAAAAAAGAAGACAAGGGACTCATCCCCATGTCGACTCCACTAGGCTGAGCGTTTGCACCGTGGTGGGCTCTGTGGGGGAGGCACGGATTCAAATGAGACCCGATCCCTGTCCTCAGGGAGCTCCAAGCCTGGTGGGGAAGAGGGAGCCTGCATCTCGCCCACAGGTCCAAGGAGCTGGGCAATGTGGAAAGTCTCTGACCAGAGCCAGGCAGGCCTGGGCTGGACCCCCGCCGCCACCCCCACCCACCAGCCACGGCTTTTCTCTGAGCCTCAGCGTCCTCCTCTGTAAAATGGGGATAATTATACGTCCTGGCAGAGGCCACGCTGAGAGCTTTAGAGGGAAGAGATGTGCTTGGCACAGAGGTGCTTGGGAACCTGTGCTCTTTATTATTTGCTAGCACGTTCCACACCCCTCCACCCCCGCACCCTCTGCCCTGGGGTCCCCCTGTCACACAATGTCCGCTGGGCTTTCCAGGAAGGGAGCTGGGGACTTCCCTCCCCTGCCACCCAGCCTCCCTCCTCCAAGGCTACTGTTGCCTTGTGCAGGCTGGGGACGAGCCATGGCAAGGTCAAGGCCATGCTACCCCTTGCAGAAATTGGACATGACAACAGCATTTTGTCTCTCCAGCAGACGGGCAGAGATCAAAGCCGGCATGAAGGAGCGGCTGCGACAGGCAGGAATGCCCCCCGCAAATGTCACCAATTACCGAAAATTGGCTGCAGTTAAGACTATTACCATTAAGGGCTGCCTGGCTTCCCCCCTTCTGCCCCAGCAGCGCATTCCTGACGGCAGGGCTGAGAGCATCCCACGGGGCTGGTGGGAGGGCAGGCAGAATGCCAAGGGTTTCCACTGACCACGACTCAGGCTTCAGGACGGATTACTGGCCAGGAGACAGGCAAAAGGGGAGTCTGGGAATGTTCCCCGGGCAAAGAGGAAGCGGGGGTCCTAGAGAAGTATGTGGGGAGAGAAAGTGAGCTCTAGAGACCAGTGAGGAGTAGACCCGTGGGCTCTGGGCTCTCTAACCCCAGCTACTGCTGTGCTTGGCAGAGAGGTGGGCATCAGCCCTCTGCCCTCCGGGTCCTGAGCACAGGGTACAGCTGTGTGGCGTGCCAGCCAAAGGCCTTCCTTGGGCATGAGAACAAAGCAAAGACAGGAAGCAGGACCCTGAGCCAAACTCCAGGGCCCTGCTGATGTCTGATGCCCACTCACTGCCTTCTTGTTCCAGCAACAACTTTGGGGAGAGAGTCCTGAGGACGATGGGCAGCCAGACAGTGACCCCCGGAACAACACAGGGCACACAGGAGAATTCCAGCAGTTTCCAGGGACGAGAGGAGGAAGCCGTGAAGGAACCAGTTATCCCTTCAAGAGAGACTGATATGGAGTGGAAAGACCGTTCATTGTCTTTCTAGCTGGGAAATATGGATCTGATCTCTGCCTCCAGCACTTAGGAGCTGTGTGACCTTAAACAAATGACTTAACCTCTCCGAGCCTCAAAGTCCACGTCTGAAAAGTGAAGAAAGTAATCCTGACATCAGAATCGTATAAAATGGCACTTCGAAATGAGTCATGACATTATTTTTGCTGTTAATAAAAAGTCCAAGGCTAACCGCGGTGGGTACACGGCCGTCTCGTGCACGATCACCCAGCTCCTCAGTGGGGCCCTAAAGCATCATCCTGAGAGTAAAAAAATAAAACGACTCTGCGTTAGGATGCTTTTGGCAGCAAGTAACAAGGTGTCCACCTGACAGCGGCTTCAACAATGAAGAGAATCATCTCGACCAACAGCTGCGGGGGGCTCTTGCAGGTTTGGTTTAACAGTTCACCTAATCGAGAATCCAGTTTCTTTCTCTCCTTTGTCTCTGCCACGGCGCCAACCTGTCCTCTCAGCCTGCAAGGCCCAGTGTAACAAAAACAAAGGGCCCGTGGTTTAAAAAGCGGGATAAAAGTGCTGTGAAATGTGCTAAAATATAAAACATTTTCTTTTTTGCTCTTGTCTCTTTCTCGACCTGTCACAAGGTTTTTTTTTTTTTTTTTTTTTTTGCTATTTAATGATACACAGGTGGCCAGGGGCGTCCCACCCTGCAATCGGGCACGCTGGCGGCTGGTCCCCTCTCGCGCCGATCGCGGGACTGACATGCGGTGGCCCTGCTGGGGTCTAGAGCGCCAGGAGGTGGGGAGCAGGCAGCCGAGCCCCCTTAGGGGTGGTGGGGAGGCGGCGGGAGGCAGGACCACGGGTGAACGAAGGGAGGCTCTGTGTCTCCAACACATGCTCCGTTGTCCCATCAGACTTCACTTACAAAACACAAATTCATAGATAAAATTAATGTCATTTATTTAAATAATTTTAAGACGGTGACCCCAGAGCGTTAGATCCCAAGCGCAGGGCACTTCCGAGCGCCTGCACTGGCCGCCCCCCGCCCCCGCCCCCGCCGGCCGGCCCTGCTTCTGCTCTACATCGCACAGCCTGGTGGTCACAGGGATGACACCAGCAGGTGGGAGGAAAGGGGCTTTGCCCACAGCGCCTCACCCCTTTTATAGGGGCCAGTGGGACACTTGTACTGTCATCTCTTTGGTCAGGGCCGGGCATGAGGCCACTGATAGCCACAAAGGAGTCTGGGAAAGTGAGGATCTAGAACTTGGACTTTCCGCAGGACGAGACCGGCCAGGCAGAAGGAGGCCGGCCATAGCTGCTGCAGACAGTCAGCATCGTGGGCCCCAGGCTGGCATGGGAAGGGTTCCGAGCTGGTTCCTGTGACCTTGAGCCGCACTGGACTGCTGGATGACCAGCTGTTAGGAGTTCAGACCCATCGACCTGCAGAGGGACAGCATGGGAGACCGGATGGCGGCCACGCAAACAGGCTCCTGGACACAGAGCATCCCCTCTCACCCCAGCCTACAGGAAGGGGGTGTTAATCCCACTTTCCGAAGATTAGGAGCCTGACACCATTTTCGGTACATTGTCCTGTGTCACACAGGAAGTGAGTTCAATGAAAGGGTGAGAACGTGAACCCGAGCGTACCCAGCTGTGAAAACTCTGTCCCAGCCCTGGCCGGGCCCAGTGCTCTCTGCGGATGAGGGCATGGGGGCGACTTGCCCAGGGTGGGGCAGGGGCTGGACTGCAAACCAGGCAGGCGCCTGCTGTACTCTGGACCGCCTCAGGTCCTTGCAGGTGGGCTGCGAGGGAGTGGTCCTCTCCCAGAAGGTCACGGCTGAGTCCGTTTCGCACCGTTAGTAAGGAAAATGAGGAAACCCAGTTGAGGAAGGTCTCCACATTGCCTGTGACAATACCTGGTGAACTGGGGGCTTGAAGAGCAGACCAGTTTGCTTGACAGGAGCGGCAAAGACATCCCATTAAATATGACTAAAGAGGGTGAGTGGCCACCCTGTGCGCATGGATATAGAGGCTCTCGGGCTTCACAGGATGCTTTCAGAGCTCCGCTCCAGCACCTGAGCCTCCCAGCCAGCTCCACGGGCACGAGGCTGCACGAGTCTGGCTAATTTGTGCAGAAAAGGCCAGGCCCAAGAGGGAAAGTGAAGGACCAGACTCTGAACGTAGAATAAGGCTGCCTGGGGGTGGCAATGGGGCAAAGGAGGTGGCTAGGCAGCAGGAACCAACGAGGGAGGGGGTCTCTTCCCACACTCCCCCACCCTCTTCCCTGGGACAAATCGGCCTCAGCTGTCTTTAGTGCTTCCATCCTTGTGCATGAGATCGAAACTCCAGAGATGAGAGACAGAGCCTCTGAGGGGCTGAGCTAGGTCCCAGACCCACTCCTTGGCCAGAGGATGCGGGCCCCTCGATTGAGAATCCCACCAGCCAGCCCATCGGGAGGAGGCAATTCCCCTCAAGGAAGTCAGGGCAGTATTTATCAGAAGGAGCGGGGATCAGTGTTGGACAGGAAAAATGAACACATTTCTACTACACTGCCCCTTCCGAGGGCTCAGGTTCCTCTTGCATAAAATGGAAACGGTGATATCCATCTGACATGAAGGTGGTGCTGATTCCATGCAGCTGTGTGTGCTGACCCAGGGCACCCAGCGGCTGTGTTCCTCTCACAGCCCACGGGCCTCCCACGCGATCAAGACCATCCCTCGTGTCAACTGCATGGTCGTGCCGTTGGAACTGATGAAGGACTAGATGTTCATGGCTGCTCCTGGGAGTCCGGAAGGTGTTTCCTCCACCAGGGAAAGGGGCGGGCCATGCAGGCGTCCAGGCTCATTTAATCCCACAGCCAGCCCATTTTCCAGATGGGAGCCGAGCCTCGGGGAAGCTAGATAGCTTGCTAATGGTGGGCACCGCTGAGTCTGGCTCAGGTGTCTATGTGGCTCTGAAGTCATGATGGCGGTCACAGTTCGGGGTCTGATTCACAGGCACTCACCGGGGACAATGTCTTCCCTCCGGGAGGGCCTTGTATGAAATCCCTCCATGAGTTTTAGGCCCCCTGAGCTCCGCAGATGGTTCTGCTTTGCCTCTGAAAGAGTATTACGTGGATTCACTTGAAGTCACTTTTGGGGTGAACGAGGTACCAGATGCTGGCATACGACCGCCCCCTCACTCTTCTTGAGAGGTATGAAGCTTTAATTTTTGCTTTTCTTAAGAAATAATGGTTCTGGGGTCAGGAGGACACGTAAAATGAATAGGAAATTATAGGCAACGTGCAGACAATTCTTAGTTTCCAGATGCATGTCAAGCAACGTCAGAAAATAGGCCCTCCTCACAGGTACGGGCTGCCAGAAACCCTTTCCCACTTCTGAACATCCCGCCGGAGAGTTAGCAAGAACTCTACCTTCTCATCTGGGACCCGTCACTATAGTTAGCAGCATTTAAGAAACAATCCCCCCCCCCCATCACTGCTGATTAAGAGGAGCATCAATTCTAATGGAGAGGTGTTCCCAAAGCCTGGTCATATGCCCTAACTGGAAAGGCCACCTTTCTCAGAGTGTCTGCCCTCCATTCCTTCCCAAATTAGGCACGGGTATGTGGGAGGGGGCCGGCCTTTTCTACTGAGTGCCTGGCCTCTATCACCTCCCAGGACCAGGGATCCTCCCAGCAAAGATATCGGGTGGCAAGTAGAGTCCACTTGTTTATACAAGGTTGTGGGTCAGGAGTGGGGTTACAGATTTTTTCTGGTACTGAGGCCCCACCTAGAAACTCTGGGAAACATGATCATCCCACCCCGAGCCATCTTCTTCTGTGTGCTATTTCATGCCTGTGTGCATTTCCAGCAACCCAGCAAATTAGGTACACACAAATTGCAACTTGTAAAAGCAGAGAAGTTGGGCATTTGCAAGGAGGCCCACTTCCCTTGGGCTGCAGGGTCTCTGCCCAGCCTCTTTCCCAAAGATTCCCTGAGGCTGGGGGGGTGGGGAGACTGGATGGGCTTCTAGCGAGCAAGGAATGGAGGAGAAAGGTCATAAGGTGCCTATCAGTCTTGCTTAAGTTCCATGGAAAGCTCTGTGCAAGTTGATCTGATGCATTGGTTATACTATTATATCTTATAGAGCAAAAAACAAGGTATCGATAAGATTCATTCTACAGTCATTCTTGAGTCTACACCCATGCAGGCCATGGAGCCAAGCTGGTGGGGGGGGGGGGGGGGGGGGGGATTGAAGAGTAAGTCCAATGCAGGAGATGCACCTGGATTCTTTTGTTCACTCATTTTCCCCAACCAATTTTAATCAGGGGCCTCCCAAGTGCCGGGCAGCATTCTAAATGTTGAAATCCAGCAATGAGCAGGACGGACCAGATCCCTGCCTCCAGGGAGCCATGCCTCAGGGTGCAGCAACAGGGAAGGGAGGGGAGAGAAGGAACAGAAGCAAGTAAACAATACCAGCTTGTGAGAAGTGCTAATAAGGAAAGGCCAAGACTCATGGAGAGTAGCTGAGGCTTCTTAAAATTGCAGGTCAACGCGCATGGACGTTACAGGGACAGAGGTACGTGTGTATAGGGTCCAGTGTTACTGAGGAAATGGGGCAGGAAGAGCTCCCCGAAAATAAGTACCATTTTTTGAACTCCTATTACGTGGCAGAAGCTATATCAGGTGACTGGTGTGTGTTTTCTCTAACCCATACGACAACCAGGAGGAAAACTTGATTGTCCTACTGCGTAGATGGGGAAAACGGAGGTTTCAGAGAAGTTGAGTCACTTGTTCAAGGTCACACAGCAAAGTGAGGCCAAGCGAGGATGGACCCCAAGCTGGTCTGTCACAAAGGGTTGTCCAGTCTCACTGTCTTTGTAGAGGTGGTGAGGTCTGAGTGGAGTCATTTTAAGATTTATTTATTTATTTTGAGAGAGGGAGGGGGAGAGAGAGAGGATGAGCCGGAGAAACAGAGGAAGCGGGTGAGAGAATCCCAAGCAGACTCTGTGCTCAGCATGGAGCCCAATGTGGGACTCGATCTCAGGATCCTGAGATCACCACCTGAGCCAAAACCAAGAGCTGGATGCTTAACCAGCTGTGCCACCAAGGTGCCCCCTCTGAGTGGGGTCCTGAGAGAGAAGTCAGGGTTTACCTGGACAGGGGTGGCGGAGGGGGAGGGAAGGGCAGCAGAGGGCGAGCCAGGTGAGCCAAGAGGCTGAGTGTGAAGCCACCCGGTGTGACCGGGAGCAGAAGCTCGGTGTCGCCGGGGAACAGGGAGGTAAGGCTAGAGGGTCCGGCCTGGTCTTCCTGGTCCCGAGCAAGAGCCATGGAGGGTACAAAGCAAGGGGGGGGGACATGTGTAGGCCCCTCCCAGGGATCTCAGCCACTTGTGCCCGATTTCCCACTGGCCAGCAGTTCCCCACCATAGGACGTTTTGCCGCCCAGGCCCTGCACTCAGACAACCTGGGTTCAAATCCCAGCCCTACCCCTTCCTCCCTGTGAGGCCTTGGTGAAGGGACTTACCCACTCTGTGCCATAGGGTCCCAGTGAGGTTTTTTTTTTTTAATAGACTGCATTTTAGAGTAGTTTTAGGTTCACAGCAAAATGAAGCAGGGAGCAGAGATCTCCCATACGCCCCCTGTTGCCCCCTAACACAGCCTCCCCACAATCAACGTCCCCCACCAGAGGGGTGCGTTTGTTACACTTAGTGAAACTGCACGGACACCTCATTGTCACCCAAAGTCCATACTTTATATTTGGGCCCATCCGTGGCCTGGTACATTCTGTGTTTTGACAAAGGTGTCATGATGCATGTCCACCATCGTGGTGGCAAACAGAATGATGTCACTGTCCTGACCATCCTCAGTGCTCTGCCTGTTCATCCCTCCCCACCACAAACCCTCAGCAACCGCTCTTCTTTTTACTGTCTGTGTAGTTTTGCCTTTTCTAGAATGTTACACAGTTAAAACGTACAGTATGCAGTCTTTCCTGATCTAAGTTTCCCCCATGGCTTTTTATGGCTTGATACCACCTTCCTTTTCTTTTCTTTCTTTCCACTGAATACTATTCCTTGTATGGGTATACCACAGTCGATTCATTCACTGACCACGGTAAGTTTTCAACAAGGTAATATTGAACGGCATCAAGAACTGTCCCTACCATATAGTAGGCTCGCAGCAAGGACCACTCGCTGTCCTTCGGGGCATCTGATAAGCACCTTGAAGGCCCATGTTGCTCTAAGGCAAGGGCAGCCCTCTTCCAAAATCAGGACCCCTTATGAAGGCAGGACCCCCGGTGAAGACAAGGTCCCCAGGTTTCTAGTGGTCTCAGAGTCCCCATTCAGTGGTGACAAGGGCCCTGTTGGAGCTGTGGTGTGAGGTGTGAGGCTCCAGGGCTCCCAGGATCCTTGAACTTGGTTCACAGAGAGAGGAAGGGCTTGTGTGGCCTTGGTCGTGGACCACATTTCCTGCACACGGCTCCTTTTACCAGTGAGAAAGCATTTGTAACATCTCCTCTGCTATTTAGCCAAGCCCTTTGGTGCCAATTTAGCAAAGCCGTATTTGAAGCTCTGTGTGCCATGGAGCGGCATTCACGACTGTGTTACTTCAAACACCAGCGCCGAGGGTTAAAGTGAACTAGCGCACCCGCACTCACCAGCAGCTTCTACGGAAGCCCGCTTCTAAAGATGGTCACCGACGTGTGACAAAGGCGTATCATGGGTTGCATCTCAGCCACTCCCCTTCTGTCCTGGGCCTCCGGAACTGGCCTTCTCGGTAACTAGTCTCATTCCCTTGGGTTGGTCACAGACCCGGCTGGAAGCTGGGGGTGGAGGGGGGAAGAGGGGCTGGGAAGGCAGTAAGGAAGGACAGGCTGCGACAGAAAGATGGCTGGCCTCAATTGGAAGCCCCAGGCTGCCCTAATTTGCGGTATAGGATTGGAAGTCCCTTTGCCTCTTGAGAATCGGGCTTATCTTGTCTCTGAGCAAGTGGGTTGGGCTGGTCCTGACCTTCCTTGGAAAATGTGGCCGCGCGCTGCCATGCCGATCATTCCAGGACAGCCCCGTGCTAGCCCGGAGAAGGCGGCTTCCTCCTCGTCCTCTTGGCTCCCCTCCATCTGCTATTGCCCAGAGGTCAGAACCCCGGATCCTCCAGCTCCAGCATCCATGAGGGCAAACTGCTAGTGCCCCAAGCCCCCCAGCTCCAAGACCTCTTTCAGCTCCCATTACCCTCCCACACTCCCCAAAGCCACGCCCATCCAGACAAAATTCTCATCCCTTTAATGGAAACATTGGTATACCCATCCCAGATTTTGCATGGGGCTGGTGGGGTGTTCAGTTGAAATTATGAAGAAACATGTGTTCACCACGCTGTGGGCATTGAATGTCAGGGATGCAGATACCCAGGAGGAGGGGATGGAGGGGAAGTTTACAGGAGTGGGATGGGTAGACGTTGAGCTGCCCACTGAAGGATCGAAGGCCTGGGCAAGCAGAAGAAAGAAGGTAGGAGGGCAGCCCAGTGGAAGGAACAGGGAGAGCTAAGTTGCAAAAGCTAAAATAGGAATAGTGCATTTGGGGGGTGGTGGAGGATATGTGGGTACTTAGCCTCCCAGAGATTGCCTAGTCTGTTCTCTGCCAAGGAAGTGCCTCCATTTTTCTAGGACTTCTCCCACCTTCCTTCTTTTCCTTCCTGCCCCCCCCTCTCTTTTTTCTTCTCTTCTTTTGACTTTCTTCATCAAATATTTATTAGTACCCATCCTGTGTCAGCCACTGTTCTGGGCATAAGCTGCACACACCAGCCCTTGTGTGCAGAGTTATAGGGACGTGAGGGAGGAAGATAATGAACTACCCACTCTACAAATAGTCAGTTATAGGGGGGTGAGTGCCATGGAGGGAAATCTCGGGGGGGGGGGTAACAGGGAAGTTGTTCTCTGCAAGGAGTCAGGGAGGGCAGCAGTGGTGGGATGTTTAGAAGACATAGCCATAAGGGCATAAGAATTCCTCCTATCCAGAGGTGGAGCTCTTTGCTTTAGCTCTTGAATCTGGGCTTGGCTCTGTCGTTTTGGCCAATGAACATTAGCAAATGTGACACAAGCAGAGGCTTAAGAAGAGCTTGTGCATTGAGGCTGGCCCTCTTTCATGGGGGCCTTGGAATCCTGAGCCCATCATGTGACAAGCCCAACTAGCCCACTGGAGAGGCCACGTGGAGGAGGATTGAGGTGCCCCACCAACACTGGGCCAGCCGTCACACATGTGAGCCCATCCTAGAGCCATCCGGCCCAGCCGAGGTGCAGAGACATGAGCAAACCCAGATGAGACTCACACAAACCCCCCCAAACTGGCAACCATAGAGTCACCAGCTAATTAACGACTGTTGCTGTAAGTCACTGTGTTTCCGGGTGGTTTGTTACACAGCCAAGACTGACTGATACAACAGGAAAAGGATTCCCCAAGGAAGGAAGATCTAAGCTGGATCTGAACAACGGGCAGGAATTCACCAGAGAAAGGCTAACAGAGGGTGGAGAATTCCAGGTGGAGCAAAGAGCATGTGCTGTTTGGCAGGAGGCAGAACTGTGCTTTTATTTTGTAACACTTCATTAAACATACGAGAAAAATGTACAAATTGGTAGACTATCATGTAATGAGTAAACACAGTGTAACCAGACCCATATAAGAAACAAAACATGACCCGCACTCCAGAGGACCCCCTTCTGCCTTTCCCAGGACCGCCTCCCTCCCAGGCTGACCACTACCCTGACTTGTATCACCACCGAGAAGAGTGGTTTTGAACTTCATAGATTGTTCTTGAACTTTTTACTGGTGGAATCCTATAGGACACATTCTTCTCTCTCTGGTTGCTCCTGCGCCACATCATGGTTCTGAGACTCATCCGTGTTGTTCTTTCATCCTCATTGATGAATTCCATTATTCATCCATTCTCCTCCTGGCCAACATTTGGGTTATTTTAGCTACTAAGAGAAAACCTGTTATGAATGCTTTTGGACACGAATTTTGAGCAATCTGTGTGCATTTGTGTTCAGTATAGACCAGAAATGGAATTGTTGGGCCATGAAGCTTGCATATAGAGCAATTCTTTTGAGGAAGTGAAAGGGACAGGTGGATTGCATGGGGCGGGGTTGCTTAGGGGAGGAGTGAGACCCTGCAGAGCACTGCGGACATAGGAAAGTGAACATCGGACACTAGCTACAAGCATGGATTCGGGGAGATCACAGAAAATTGACAGACCTGTTGCTGGCTTGGATAAGACTTCTTCCCTTTCTCCTTTGGAATCTGCATGTTCAAATCCATGTGGATAGCCTGAAATACTTACTTTTCCAGCAGAGCCACACTGAGGGATCTTTACAAAGATAAGTTGCCATTTGAGATGCGCAGGGGTCGGAAGTGAAAATGCCTGCCAGCATTTCACATAAACCCAAGAATCGTCCCTACAGAGGGCAAAGGAGAGAGTATTTTTATTCCTGACCTACTAGGGAAAACATGTTCCTGGTGGTCTTGTTTCCTTAAGGACAAAAATTGGCTGGATTTTTTTTTTTTTTTTTTTTACAGTGAATCTCCAACATGAAGGGCTCCACTTAGTGACCTGGGCTCCTTCCAAAAGGTCAACAGTTGCTGACATGGAGCAGAAAGATCAGACTTGGTTTCTGCATAATATTTGGGGTCAAGTCCCTTCTCTGTTAACCTACGACCTGTGTGACCTTGGGGATATTACTGAACTTCTTTTTATCCTTAGTTTCCATCACTAAAGAGGATGATAGGACCTCCTTCAAAGGGTTGTTGGATTAAATGAGATAATGCAAAACGCTTGACACAGCCCTTGGCAAATAGTGAGCTCTGGGCAACTGTTAGCTGCCCTGCAGAGCAAAGATACACAGTAACTTTGTTGAGCTTCACTTGCTTGTGCTGGGAACATGGGCGTGAGGGGCTGGCCCAGGGATTTTATTGGCACCAAGTTTTGGCTTTTAAATCCCCCTCCTGGGTGGCTCAGTCGTTAAGCATCTGCCTCTGGCTCCGGTCATGATCCCAGGGTCCTGGGATCGAGCCCCACATCGGGCTCCCTGCTCTGCGGGAAGCCTGCTTCTCCCTCTCCCGCTCCCCCTGCTTGTGTTTCTGCTCTCACTGTGTCTCTCTCTGTCAAATAAATAAATAAAATCTTTAAAAAAAAATAAAATAAATCCCCCTTCTTGGGATTATCATCAACAGAGTTTGCCTTTGATTCCAAAATGTTAAAAAATTATATATATTTCTGCAGTATCGTTGCAAACAACAATCCGGGGTGTTTTTGCTCTGTCCGTAACAACCCCTCTCTCCCCACATCTTCGCATGGCCAACACCTTACATGTTCCATTTGCTTTACTGGAAAATCTACTGTCCTTAAATAGTGTTCTAATGCCTACAAAAAAAAAAAAAAAAAAAAATTAGCAACACTGTCTCCAGGGAAGCAGCCTTTGACTATTCAAACCTGGAAGAAATGAAGGGTTTTATTTGTGGAAATTGGGACATCCGGTGCTGTCTACTTAGGGAAGCAGGTTTTTTTGTTTTTTTTTTTTAAACCACCCATCAACACCTACACATACCCCCAAAAATTAATAAAATCCCAGAGAACACATTAATATTTTACATTATAGGTAATCTCCCAAGTTCAGGGGCAATTTTTCTTCTGAGTGTGGTTCATTTTATGCCATAGAAATGATCTGAATCTTACTGAAGAATCTTACTGAAAAATCTTACTGAAGCATCTCTTCTCTATATGCATATCTTGGATCTCACAACAATCCTGCCCAGGTAGGGACTCTGGGCCCCCTCTTACAGATGAAAGCACAGAGGCCCAGAGAGGTTAAGAGCTTGCCTGAGGTCACACAGATCAGACCATTACTCTCTGCCCACTATCCACCTTCCCTCCTTTTTGCTTGAGCCTGATTCCTTCCATTTCTCAGCATCTCTCTCTGCCACCAGCCTTTGCATCATGTCCTGCAGGATTCCTGGGGGCAGGTAGCAATCAATGGGGAATATTTCGCAGGAAAAAATTGGCAGACGGGTAGACACCTGGCATTCCTAAGGCACAGAGGAGACCCTTCTTGGGGGAGCCCAGGGCTCAAAAAGTTTTAAGAATTACTGCTTGGTGGAGTTTCAATATAATTTGTTTACTCACACACACCACTAACCCTTACTGAGCACCTACTACGTGCCCAGCACATGGACAGGTGCTGCATTAGTCTGTGCCCGCCGCAAGTGCTGTCAATCCCACCGTCCGAACAGCTGGAGAATCTGCCTTCACGGCCACCACCCCCTCACACCTGCCTCACTGAGACAGACCCCGAGCTCCTGCCCACACCTCTGACCCTCCCTCCACACCACAACAAAAGGGACAGGCTGACCCGTTTTAGTCCTCCGAAGGCTCCTCTTACAACCAAGTCCAAACCTCTGAACAGGGAATCCGTCCTCGCAGGCAGATTCTGGGTCTTGTCCATTGTTGGGTCCTGGCACAGGGCCAGGCCATGGGTAGGTACTCGACCAACGTTTGTTAAGTGAATAAATGAGGCTGGGGTTGTTCACACTACAGGGCAGCCTTGTGACATCATAATGCAGACCCCCGTGCCCAGGAAGTGGTCTTGGTCTTTTTGAAGAATCATTATCGGTAAATCTAGCTAGAATCCACTACAGCCTCTTAACTGGACTTAATGAAATCCAATAGTTTTTTTTTTTTTTTAAGATTTTATTTATTTATTTGAGAGGGAGAGAAAGAGACACAGAGAGAAAGCACGAGTGGGGAGCAGAGGGAGAAGCAGGCTCCCCGCTGAGCAGGGAGCCCGACACGGGGCTCGATCCCAGGACCCTGGGATCATGACCTGAGCAGAAGGCAGACACTTAACCGACTGAGCCACCCAGGCGCCCCTCCCCAAGTTTTTACATGCTGATGAGCTAAGTCTTTTTAAAAATGTCAAGTAAACACGACAGTACATAAGTACATATGACTAATACCAAATTGCTAAGTGTCTGGTCCACAGCATAAGTCCAGCCGTACTTGGGATGGATGTGGGCAGGCAGTGAGAAGTACAGTTCGAACTCTGTGACCTCGGGCAGGTATCTGAGCAGCTTTAAGCCCCACCTAAAAATGAGCCTGCTTTGTTGGCCTCATGATGTTATTGTGAAGACGGGCTGAGGACTAGCCGGAGGGCTGTCCAAACCTCAAGTGCCGTGCACAAATACAGGATCGTGACAATGACCAGAGAAGGCAACTTCCCACTGGCTGGAGCCCTCATCACTCCCCTCTCCTACAAGAGGCTGGGGGTAACACTGGGGTTATCTCAGTTGTCTTTATTCTTTTCCAAAGGGGGTCTGGGATGTGGACATGCAAACCTGCTGTCCAGATCATCTGCCTGAAGTCATCCGTCCCCATAAACAGAGGCAAGAAGATGACTGGGCCAGATGTTTTAGAACTCCTTACATAGGGAGGGATGTTGGACTTGATCTCTGAGGTCCTATCCAGGGACTCTTTGAGATTCTCTGACTCCACGTCCTTTCCCTTGGCAGAAGTCAGCTTTAAACAATGGCACAGATTCTAGTGAAATTGGGTAATTTCTAGAAAATCCGTTTCTGGAAACTCCCGGGAAGCCAAGCCTTCAGGCTGAGTACTTTTCCTTCCCAAAAATAAAAGTGCAAAAGAAAAATAGTACTGTTAATTCAGGCAAGAGGGCAAATAGCCTAACCCCCATGGAAGTCACATGCCCTTCTCTCCCCAGTGGACTTCCAGAACCGGGAGGCTGGGTCCACCCAAAGAAGGTACAGTGTGGTCCTTGCCTGGGGCCCAGCTTTGCCCATTGCCAGTATGTGAACACTTTTTTTGACTGCCTCTTGGGCCCAGGACATGGGAATCAACTATTTGTTATTTGGTCCTTGCTTTGTGAGTTCAGGCCCTCTAATGAGCCATTCATTCATCCATCCACTCAATATTGAGAACTCTCTCTGTGCCAGGCACTGTGCTAAGTGCTCAGATAGACACATTCATGAGACAGCCTTGTTCTCAAGTACTTCAGCTTCTGTGGGAAACCATCAAGTAAATAATTATAATGTAACATGTTAAGATAGGGGTTCATGGGATACCATGAGCTTGTACTGGATATTATGGGAATTGTAGAAGATGGGCACTCAGCTGGGCTTAGGGGTTTTGGAGGAGCTTCTCTTGAGACGAACATGAGTTAGCAGTGGTGTGCTAGGTAAAGGGGAAGTGCAGGGAACAGGGGAGGGGAAGGGCATTTCAAAGGGAACAGAATGAGCAAAGGCCTAGAGGTGACCCGGATGCGGCCAGGACCTGTATTTCCACATTTGGGGTAGAAAAGCGTAAAACCAGGATTGATGGGCAAGGAGGTGGCACAGGGATCAGTCTGGGAGGGCCAGAGTTCAGGAAGAATGAAGGAAAGAGAAGTGATAGTGACACAGTAGCTCAGTGAATATTCGAGTACCTGTTAGGGGCTAGCCTTATGATTAGTGCCAGCTCAAGTTCCTACAACATCTTGGAAACCTCCCTAAAATTCTCTATACCTTGGTACAAAGAATTTCTGTCCACCAACATTTAGTACACAGTTGGTGCTCAATCAATGGTGATCGCAGCCCCTCTCTGCCAGGGAGTTGTTATTGCCTACACAATGTTCCTCGAACGACACAGCCTTCCATTCACAGGACAGTCATCTTTGTGTCCTGAAAAAGGGCCCATCCCTGCAGCTGACATCCGCGTGCCACATCGTTTAAAGCCTTCTGCTCCCTGAGACCCGCCTGAGGAAGGCTGATTCTCTCTTGGCTCTTTGCTTTGTGAAGAAAGTGATTTTCAGGCTCACTCCCCTATCCACAGCAATTATGGAAAATAAATTGAAGTGTAAAAATGGGAGATGGCTAGCAGATGGGCCAAAATGAAGTGATGCCTGGCTACTAGCACCCAGCTCCCTGGAGTGTGAAATGAACGCGTGTGTTCAGACCCAGGCAGAGAGGAGGGAGGTCCTGCCTCAAGCGGGGGGGGGGGGGGGGGGGGGGGCCCTGCACCCAGGCACCCAGGATCCCTCGGTGGCTCCACTGGCCTCCACCAGGCGTCTCGACCCGCAGATGAGGAGAGCTTGGAAATACAGGACCTTGAGAGGTTAAAGGAGAACTTGTTGGTTTTCTGCCTGATTATAAAAATATGTGCTCATGGTGAGAAACTTGGCCAACAGAACAAGAAGAAAGAAAAGCAATCCAGAGCTTTGCACCTTGACATTATAGTCCTGTTTATCCTCCAGTTAAATTTCCCCACTGTTATGGTCAGCTCAGTGGGCTGCAATGTCCGGTCCCTGATTATGCCTCTGGCATCTAGAAACGGGCAGCGCACAGGATGCCACCCCGGGCCTGCATCCATGGCCCCTGCCCAAGTTGCTTACCCAGTGGTGGCTCCCTTCATCCTCTGGGTTCAGCTCCAAGGTCAGTCCTCCTGATCTTCCTGGACCCCTACCCCATCCCTGCTACCTACCCCAGTGGATTTTCTCTGTTCTGGAAGCGACTTCCATCTGTATTATTTTGTTTCTTGGTTGCTGTCCCCCCTCCCCCCAGGAGTCTGAGTCTGAGGGTAGCTTCACTCACCTTAAGGCCCTGCCTCAAGAGCACAGGATCTGTTAACCAGTAGGGGCTGCATAGTTATGAGTTAATGAGGAAGTAGCCCATCCATCTGGGTTTCTAGTAGTTCTGTAGCATGAACATGGCAATGAGGAACACAACCTATATTTAAATGCTCAGGGAGACCTGCCTACCATTTTTTTCTTGGAATACCCCATATATAAGCCATTCTGTGTGTGTGTGTGTGTGTGTGTGTGTGTGTGTGTGTGTGGCAAGCCTGTCCCAGCACTCCGGAAAGGGTCAAAGTACTGAGCGAGGGGCTTGGATCTCATGCCCCTAACTCATTCTTCAGCCTTGGGTAAATTCCAAGATCCCAGGACCTCACTTTTTCCGTGTTTGTGAAACCAGTTAAGAACTTTACTTGATGTGGTAATGAGCCCCAAACAAGATAAGATCCTGCAACTCTTCAAGAGTTAAAAGAAATAGTGAAGAACCATCACCCGCCCCCTCCCCAACACACACACAGCGCCCCCCCACCACCCGGAAGGGCCACACTCATTTTCAATAAAGCCCCAGAGAGGGTCACTTGGAGATTCAGTGGCCCCGGACTGCACAGGGTGGGAGTGGGGCTCGGGCTGCTTTTCCTTCCCTCCCAGAATCTGGAGTCATCTCTGGACGGGATCCCCAGGGAAAAGGTTTCCAATATCAAAACCCAGGAAATAAGTCCTTCCTGCTACGGCTCCCCAATCTGGAGGCAGACGAAAGAGACTCCCCCTAACTCCATCTCTGCATTCTTTCGCCCCCTACCCAGGTCCTCGCCGCTCCCCCAGATGCCCCCAGGGGCGCCTGGCCTCAGCCCGGGTCCCTCCCCTCTGCAGGGGTGGCCTCTCAGAATCGTGCGGAGCCAGGAGACCTGAGGTGGAGGGGTGTCTGCGGGGGTCGTACCCCGCTCGGGGGTGCGCGGAGGCGCCGGCAGCTGGGTGGGAGGGGGACCCGGCGCTGGGACCCGCGGGCTCACCCCGGCTGGCGTCGCCCCGCCCACCGCCCCCTGAGACATCACAATCTGGGGGCCGGGACCCCGTGCCTCATCACCGGCCGTTTGCAACCAAACAATCCACCCAACAAACACCCCCGGGGGGGAAGAAAAAAAAAAGAAACCGGCCCGAGCCCAGCCTCCCT
>NW_022589710.1:62650107-62667044 GCF_004348235.1 Phoca vitulina | reverse complement strand
CCAGGCTCTCCGCCCGCCGCCCGCGCCCGGCCCCGGCGCCCCGGCCCGCCGCCCGCGCTTCATGGCTGCGCACGAGTGGGACTGGTTCCAACGCGAGGAGCTCATCGGGCAGATCAGCGACATCCGCGTCCAGAACCTGCAAGGTAAGGCGCCCCAGCGCCCCCCAGCCCCCTCCGGGGGGGACGCCCGGTCGGGTGGCCCCGGGAGCCCCGGCGCCGCTCCCGCCCGGGACAGCGCCGCCCCGCGCCGCCCCCTGGCCCCGCCTGACCCCGCTCAGGTCGCCCGCTGGGGGGGGAGGGGGCTGAGACGGCCGCCCCCACCACCACCCCGAGCCCCCAGCGGGGCCTCCCGGCCAGATTCGCGGTCGCCCAGGGGGTGGGGCGGCACACGTGCGTGTGTGTGTGTTGGGGGGGGTCCCGCTTTCTTTGGGGGGGACGTCACGACTCCCCTGCAGCCACTGCTGCGAGTTTGGCCAAGTTTGAACGTGTGGGCTCTTAGGGGCAGTGGCCCAGGTCAGGGAGGGAGGAGAAAGTGCGACTGCGTGTGTGTGTGTGTGTGTGTGTGTGCGCGCGCGCGCGTGTGAGCTTGCACACCTCCCAAGTATCTCTGAGGCTAGGGGATTGGAGCGCGGGGCGGCGCATGAGGGGGTGGGCTGGGGAGCAGCGCCCAGGGGCGCGGATCCGGGGGCTGGGCGGCTCAGCCACTGGCCACAGGGAGCGGCCCCTCCTGTGGCCCCCGGCTCCACTGGGGAGGGGGCGACAGGCCCCGCCCCCTGGACGCCGGACGCTGGGACCGGCGCCTACCTTGACACAAGGTGAAAGAGAAACTCGGGAGGCCCGCGCGTCCGACCAGGGCTAGGGGTGGCTCCCGCCACACACGAAGTGTATTAACCTTTCAAGAGTTTATTCATTGTGGAAACTTGGAAAGCACAACCATGTTTAAAGGGAAAAAGTCACCCACAACCACCGTCAAGCCCACCCACCCAAAGAAAGCTGCTTTTCCTGGAGGTGTATTTCTCGTCTCTCTCTTTGCGTACGTGGGCTTTGCAGAACTAGACAGAGTTCCACTTCCGGCCTCTCTTCAGGCACAGAGACCTGGCTGGGTTGGGCTGGGGAAGTTTCTTTAGTTTCCTGGGCAGGCTTGGGTTTCTAGAGATTCCAAGGTGGGGGGCGCTGCAGAGAGAGCTGGGAGCCCTGGACGGAGAGATGATGGGGTGGTGGGTGCCCTCCTACTGGGTACCTGCCTTTACTGCTGGAGGGTAGGGAGTCCCAGCGTGGAGGGTGCAGGGGGGGGGGGGGGGGGGGGGGGGGGATGGCCAGGCAGTCAAGTTTAAACATTATACCTGAGAGACTGTTTCCTGGCAGTCCATGTGGACCTGCTCCACCCCTAGGCTATGCAAGGACAGTGCAAGCAAAGGTGACCTCACATGGGGTGGGGAGCCTGGTGCAGTGGGCACTGGAAACTGAGTTTGCGCTGGGCTCCCCAGATTTCTTCTGGCTGTGATTTGTATAAGAGGAGGAGGATCAGGCTGGAGATGTTGCAAATGATCCCTTTTGATAATAAGCCTCGTATCTGGATCCTGTTGCCCCAGAACTGGCATCCTATTTGGGGGTGGGAATTAGCATCTCTTGCTGAGATGGCATGTGGTTTGGGCTGTCATGGTGTGTGTGTGTGTGTGCGCGCACGTGTGTGTGTGTGTGTGTATGTGTGTTAGGCAATCAGTGGGTATTTAATAAACACTTGCTAACCAATCCTTACTGCAGCAACTGCCTGCATTCCTCAGAGCCCAGCTCCCAGTGTAAAGGGGATCGACTTTTGTGAAAGGGATGCTCAGCAATATGAGCAGTTACACCCGGAACTCTGAGAGAAGGCTTCACTACATGGGGACCATTTGAGATGGGTCCTGAAGGTTGGGTAGGAGTTCACTGAATGGGCTCTCCCCTCAGCTCCCAGTGAACTGTCCTCACTTTTAGGCAATGCCAGTTGAGCATCAATGGGCTTTGCCATTTAAAAGATAAACTTTTAAATTTGTGTCGATATATTATGTACATATCACATGTATGGTTATATATGTGTAGAAAATGTGCATTAATCTTTGGTGCCAGCCCAACAAATTTTTACCTATGGATAACCCAGGTAACCACCATCCAGATCAAGATGTAGATGATTTCCAGTGCCCTGGATGGATGCCTCGTCTCCCTTCCCAGGCAGTGACTCCCTCCCCTGATACACACACAAACACACACACACACACACACACACACACACGGCAACTACTATTCTGAGTTTTATCACTATAGTTTTACCTCTAGAACGTCCTATAAAATGAAAGAGTACAATACATACTCTTTTGAACTGACTTGCTTTTTCCGCATGATGTTGGTGCAATTCATCCATGTCCTTGCCTATATTTTTTAAGAGGTTTTGTAGACTGCTTTATTAAAGTATAATTTACATATCATAAAGTCCACCTGATTTAAGTTTACAATGCAATAATTTTTAGCAAGTCGACAGAATTGGGCAAACCTCCCAACCATCCAGTTTTGGAACATTTTCACCACTTGAAAAAGCTCCCTGGTAGTTGGCGTATATGCATCTCTCAGCCCTGGGCCCAGGCAACATGCAGTTCCTTGTTCCTGTGAAGACAGTTCTGTTCGGTGGATGCACCCCTCTTTGTGGGGCTGCTCATCGGCGAGGGACATTTGGGTTGTTTGCAGTTCGGGGCTATTGTGCGGCTGTTTGTCCTTGCGGTGGTGGGAAGGCATTTGCACTGTGGAGGTTCCTGTCGTGGCTTTGTGGCTGTTGGGGCAGGAATCCATCTTCTGTCCATTTCTCCTTTGGCTTCCCTGTCTTTGGACTGGATGCTTCACGGAGATTTTCTCTCCTCATCTCCGTGGTCCTCAGAAAGTCCCAACCGAAGGGTCAAGTCTAGAAGGCGCTGCTCGCCGTGCTTTGAGTGTCGCTGGGCCTGGACATGGGTGGATGACCAGCTCTTCAGGCCATAGGCAGGGGATGGGGGACCTTGCTCCTCCAAACTCCGCGTGGGTGGTAGTCAAGGAAGCAGGAAGAGTCCAGGCAGAAGGGTTGTTTTTTGAATAAAGCTGTGTGCTTGCTTAGAGCACAGGTAGTCAGCAGTTGTCGTGGTGATGGGAGGCTGCATACGGCGGGATTTCATGAATCTGTAATCCTAGGGACCAAGGAGGACGCCCAGCCTCCCATCTGCAGGTGGTGGTTGCTGTTCCGGTCAGGCAGTCCTGTTCTGTTCACAAAGCTTTGACTCTTGTGGTCCTGGGACCAGGCGCTTGCCCCAAAATGTCAGTCTGGAGGACACTGCATTTCAGGGAAGAATAGCTCAGTGACATGCCCGTGTGTTTACATCTTTCTCCATATCTGTATTTCTTAGTTGACTTGGAGGTATGGTGGCCTCTGCTCATTTGCTCCTTGAAGCCTTTATCTATGGCCCTGAACTGTGGGGTTCTGGAGTCCAAGCAGATACGATTGTGATGTCACCCGATCATCCCCCGCGGACCCCTGGAACGAAGACTTACTTCCTGGCCTGTCTTTGGAGACCAGGGTGAGCCAGGCAGAAAGCATGGTTTCTCCCAGGAGGCCTGTCCCTCAGCTTGCTGTAGCTGCCACAGGGGCAGATGAAGTCCTCATTGACTCTGATGGCTCATAAAGCATTTGTTAATGAAGGGCAAGCTGGTAGAGAGCACGGGTGTCCCTCTGGGCCAAGGCTGCCAGTGCCACCCTCACGGGGTCCCTTTCAGGGAAATGGAGGTGGCCCAAGCAGTCGACCAGAGAGGAGAGAGCAGAGTTGCAGGATGTTGGCAGCCTCCACCTGGTGGCCCCACTTCCCTGGAGCTTTGTGGGGTAGCCCTGAGGTCAGAGGTGGTCAGTAAACTGTCTGTGCCTTAGTTATTGGCCTGGCTGCGGGTGGCAGGGGCTCCCGGTGCCTTTCCCATGACAAGTCTACTTTGGCTGTCCCCTGTCCCTCTTTGACTTGGCCTCAGGGTCCAGCTGAGTGCTCCAGCGGGTCTGACTGTTGGTCAAAGGGGAGGGTGGGTGTTGGGAGTCTGGTAGGAAGCCTCCACCATCCTCAGAATTCCCCATACTTTTCTGTTCTGTATAACAAATGTGTGCAGACAACAAGAAATGCAGTTGGTCCTTGTTCCTGCCTTTAAAGCAGCATGAAGCTAGACTGGGGCTCAAATGTCCTCCTTCCGGCCGTCTCCTACTGCTCCGGCGCCCTGTTCCGCCTGATGCGGTGAACCTTGACCTGTGAAGCTTGGCCAAGACCCAGTCCCCAGAGCTCAAGGTGGATCCGGGCAGGCAGGAGACCATCCCCACTGCTGCTCTGGGTGGGGGGGGGGGGGGCGCCCACCGCTGCCAGCTGGCCCTGCTGGCTGGTCCTCCCTGAGCTGTGTCCTCACCCCTGCTTCAGTGTCTCCCTCCGTCAGAACGCGTTGGGAAGCCATACTGCCCAGGGTTGACACACACGAATTGCAATTTGGGGCCCTTGGACTTGACTGCTAGACAGCGGTGGTGCCGGGCACGGTGCTAACTGCCTCCTTAAGGTTTCCCACAGGCCTTTGAGGTGGGGTGCTTGTTTCGGAAGTGGAGAAGTCAAATGACCTGCCCACGGTCATGGGCTTCTGAGTGGAGCTGGGATGTGAACCCAGGTCCCACTGAGCCCATGCGTCCTGTCGCACTAGCTCCTCGGATCGAGTGTGATGGGCGTCCCCGGGAGGAGCGGAGCTGGGCAGGCCTCTCAGAGGAGGGGCCGTTGGAGTCAGGCCTTGAGGGCTGAGCAGAATGTGACTGCGTGAAATCCCCATTTCACAGCATCAGAAGCAGGACCGTGGTGAGGAGAACCTGAAGGCAGGCTCCGGGCGGGACGGTGCCTGTGTGGTTAAAAAGATTAGCCCTTGCCGTGTTCTCCACCTCCTCCTCTGATTCCCCTGGCTCAGCTCCAGGAGCAGTCCTCCCTGTGCTTGCCTGGACTCTGTGGTCACCTCTTTATGGCTCTGGGCCTTGGGTCACTTCTTCCCATCTATCTACCACTCAGCCACGCCTCACGAGTCCCTGCTAATCTCTTCGGTGGGTCTCCACGACCAACCTGTGGGCTGAGGGCGGCCCCTGGGTCCCTCATGGTCCACGGACCTCACGATGTGAAAAATGCTGGGCCGCACTGGCTTATGGGATCAAGTCCAAGCCCCTTAGCCTGGCACGCGAGATCCTCTGTGGTCTGGTTTGAGATGCCAGCCAGCCTCCCCTCGCTCCCAGCCCCCAGCACCCTCCCCTCCTGGCTCGTGTCCCCATACCTGGAGACCTCCTGTGCATACAGCAGAGGGCTCAGGGATGTCACTGTGGTCAAAGTTACCCAGCACCGAGGAGGAATCATTCCCCCAGCTCCTGGAGGGCACAGCAGATGTGCTGGAGGTTTCTGTATGAAAACAAAGAAAATCAAATGCAGAGGTTTCCTGGCCTATAGAAACTTGCTGCCCGTAAGGCCCCAGCCCAGGTCTGTCTGTGTGCCTGGTTCTAAAGGGTAAATCCTCCCGTAAAACATTTTTTCCAGGCTCCCTGCCGGAGTCAGTACACAGGCTTTGAGTTAACTCTGGATTTTGCCCCCCAGCGACTACCCTGCAGTCCAGGCTCCATCCCTAACTTGGTGGATTCTTCTCCAGGGGCTTTCTGGGTGGAGCAGCTTGAGAAGCCATAGCCAGGACCCGGAGGCTGACGCCCTGGGTCTGAGTCCTGGCTCTGTCGCTCCCTTGCTGTGCGATCCTGGGAAATCTCTTGCCCTGGCTGTGCCTCAGTTTTCTCACTGCAAAACAAGAGGGCTGGACTGTCGGGTTCCAATGGGCCCCCTGGAAGGTGGCGTGAGGAGTGGCATGGCCTGGACAGAGCGTGCCCACATAAAGGCACCTGAGTTCCAGTCCCTGGCACGCTTGGGCGGCCAGCATGCGACAGCTGGTCACACTCCTGGACTATTTTCACTGTTAAGTGCTAGACACTCAGCCCCACTGAGGAGCCCCCATAGGAAAGGTTGCAGTTGGTAAGTTTGTTATAGAAGTACACCGCAGTAAATGGTGTGCATTCTTGGTCTGTTCTGGGCTGATCAGTTATGGCTTGTATGAAAAGCCCAGGGAAGGTCTGGGATGCCTGCTCTGAACCAGCTGGGCAGAGTTGGAGGTGGCCCGGTGGGTATGGTGACCCGCCCACAGTCAGGGCAAACGAGGGGATCCTGCCTTCACCCATGTTACATTTGTGCTGAGGAACAAGAGCGGTCAGGGGCCAAGTAGAATGGAGGTCAGTACCGAGGGGGGGCCCCCCGGTCAGTTGGCCGCAGACCTAGGACGAGGTGTCGCCAAAGGGTTACTTATTAGTGGCCCCAGCTCCTGGTTGGCCTTGACTCCAGCCCAGCAGCCTCACGGGAGAGGCAGAACTTCTGACTCGATTGAGCGCTCCGGGGAAGCGGCCAAAGAGGCCCAGATTGCATTAACTGCCCTCCCTGACCTGTGGAACACTCTGGCATTTAATTTTTGACTGGAACAGCTGAGGCCCAGGGCACAGTCCTCCCGCTCGACCAGCCGGAGGTCTCGCCTGCCCTGCTTCAGAGGGGAAGTGAGAAAAATAAAGTAATTGTCTTTTTAGTGATTGAACCATTAAAAGTGAACTCCCTGTTCCCATAGAAACCTTTTCTGATTTCTCCCACCCCCTCCCTGCGTGTCTTTTTTTTTTTTTCTTCCGGTGGTAGATTGTGTCAGTCACAGAAGGAATTAGAGGCAACATCAAAAATCACAAGTGTGGCTTTAAAGAATCCTCGGTGGGCTTTTTTTACCTCACCGGCCTGTGTCCTTTTCTTTCAATAATTGTTTTTATCAGGGCGGGGAGTGGCAGACTCTGGTTTGCAGGCTGAATCTCTCCCACTGCCTGTTTTTGTGAATAAAGTTTTATTGGAACACAGCTGTGCTTGTAATTTGCATATTGTCCAGGCCTACTTCTGCACTCCAAGGGCAATTGAGTAGTTGTGTCAAAGAAGTACCCACGAAACTGGGAATATTTACTGTTTGGTTATTTACTCTTTGGGGCGTGGGAATTCAGAGGGCTTTCTGTGGGATGGCAGCGGCCTTAAACCCAGACTCGGCACTTGACCGGTAGGAGATGCTCCTGATGACCTCAGCGGAAGATGCTTGTTCCATGTGTAATAGGCCCAGCCTTGTTTCTGGAAGGTCGATGCGCGCCGAGGTGGGTTCTGGCCCTGCCTTACAAAAACCACTTGCCCTCCGGGAGCCTGGCCATTCAGCCAAATAGCAGTTGTTGAGTCCTCCTGAAATCCTGGGAGCTGGTGTGGAGTGGTGAAGGGGCCACTGCAGGAGTCCCCAGGGCATAGAGGACTTGCATAGCATGAGGCTAAGATGAAACATGTTAGGACTGAGGGTGCTCAGAGTGGGTGCTGCAGGAGTATGGGGGTGAGGGAAGGTCCCATCCAACCTTAAGGGTGGGGACATCCTGGGGGGATGGGGAAAAGATCTGTAATTGCAAATCTCCATCTGTAGTGTGAAACCAGGGAGTAGGGGAGTGTATGGTGGTGGGCGGGTGGGGGCTCTTGGGGAGGATTGCGGCCAGGGTTGGGGTGCAGGGCATACAGGGAGGTGGGTTCCAGAAGTAGCCTGTGCACCTGACAATTTCCTTTTCATCTTGCCCTCCTGGAGCACTGTGATCCACTGCTTCCGGGAGATTATAGCCCCAAGCCCCCCAGGACGAGGACAAGGATGAGGACGAGCCAGGGAGGATCTGGGGAATTTGCAGAAGCCCTAGAGTCACTTGTCCGGTCTTGCAGAACTAGAGGTCTCATTGGAAGGACCTTTAGGGCTCTGATGATGTCATGCCCCACTCCTGCCTCCCTCTCCTAGGGGCTCTCCATGCAGGCAGGAACCTTTGCGGTATTTATATCCCTCTCCTCTTTTAAACTATTTTCAATCCTCTAGGGTATGACATACTTAAAAAGCAGGGTTCTGAGGCCTTCTAGCTGGGAACTGGGACGGGGCGGGGGGGAGGGCACGGCGATGACCTGCCCGTTTGGCAGTGCAGTAGCTTGGCCCGCCCAGGGCATCCTCCACTCACCCTCCCTCCCCTCCCGCATCAGTCCCGGTCCCGAAGTGGCTCTCCCCTCTTGCCTTTCTGTTCTTGCCTGCTTTTGCCAGGACCACTGTTTTCCTGCCTCCAGCACCTCTGACCCCATTTCATCCCTGCAACCCCGGAGATCTTTCTCTGTCTTGGTAGAAGACACCTCTTTGCCCTCAGGAAGAAGCTGTGCTGTGTGCTCTCACTCCCTCACTTCTCCTGTCCTTCCTGGAATGAACCAGACCCAGCTGCACCCACCCCTTGACCCTGTACCTCTGTGTGCATGACTCCTGCAGAGAATGACCACGACCCAGCCTAGAGCAGCCTCCCTGAACCCTGCCTGCACCTGCCCAGGGGAAAAATCACAGCCGCCTCTTCTGGACTCCCAGGGGCCCCCACGAGTAAGTCCCTGAGAAGAGTGCATGTATCTTTGTCCCGTGAGCCCCTCCTATGGACTGGGTCTTCAGAACCATCCGCTGAATTGTTGGAGGCTGAGCCCTGGACCCTCAAAGATGGCCATGTCCTGATCTCTAGAACCTGTAGTTGGTTATGTTACTTTGCGCAGTCAAGGGACTTTGCAGATGTGATTACATGAAAGATGTTGAGATGGGAGATTATTCTGGATTATCCAGCTGGGTCCAGTCAATTCCAAGCATCCTTAGGGAAGGAGGAGGCTTAGAGAGAGAGGAGAGGTGACAGGGGAAGCCGAGGTCATAGTGATGCCGTTGCTGGAAGGGGCCGTGAGCTGAAGAGTGCAAGTGGCTTCTGGAAGCTGGGGAAGAGAAGGAGATGGCTTCTCCCCTGAGCATCTCCAGAAGGAGCACAGTCCTGCTGATAACTTCGATTTTAGCCCATCAAACCCATCTCGGGCTTCTGACCCCCAGAAATGAAAGATAATTAATTTGTGGTGTTTTCAGCCACGAAGTATGTGGTAACTTGTCACAACAACAATAGGAAACGAACACACAAATGAATTACAAGTGGGTATCAAGCCTGGTAGACATCCAGGTGGTGGCATGGAACCCGAGCTGGGAGTGCAGAGACCGGGACTCTGGCCACAGGGCTGCCACCACTTGGCTCTGGAACCTGGAGAGGCTACCTGGCAGAGGGAAGGAGAGCAGGGTTTGAGGGGACAGGAGAGGGGGCTGGCCTGGGCCTGCAGGGACTCCCCCCAGGAGTCCACAGGCAGTGGTGTGATCTGAGATACACACTGTGGACTGTGAGTGACCCCAGGGATGACATCATGGAGCCTGATCTCTGCTCTGGGGCCTGGGCGGTGTGGATGGCTGTGGCATGAAGAGGGTGACATCACAGTGGCCTCTAGGTACCAACCCTGTTGGGTGGACCCTGGGATTCAACACCTTCTGGCAACTGTAACACCTCCCTTCTAATCCTCGTGTTCTTTTAGGATCAAGATACACAAACCCTGGAAATGCTGTTAACCGAGAGCAGGTCCAGTCCCAGGTGTTTGAAACGGTCTTCTATTTCATGTGAAATATTAGTCTGTTTAGAAACCAAGAGAACAGGGGCGCCTGGGTGGCTCAGTCAGTTAAGCGTCTGCCTTCGGCTCAGGTCATGATCCCAGGGTCCTGGGATTGAGCCCCGCATTGGGCTCCCTGCTCGGCGGGAAGCCTGCTTCTCCCTCTCACACTCCCCCTGCTTGTGTTCCCTCTCTCGCTGTGTCTCTCTCTGTCAAATAAATAAATAAAATCTTTAAAAAAAAAAAAAAGAAAGAAACCAAGAGAACATTCTTAGGGTATTGGCTTATGGGCAGTTCTCAACTTCTGGTAGCATTAAAAGTCCAAGGCTAGACATACAAGTTATGAGGAAGTTAAATTCCCAGAGAATGGAAGAAAAATCCTAATCAAGCCTCATGATTGGAGCATGGTCGAATGCCTCCATATTGTATTCTACCATTTTACCCATTTTCCCCTTCCTTCTTAGTTGAAGGGCACCCTCCAACTTAAATTGCTCTGGTTCCATCATCTTTGTGGTATTAAGTATGAAACCAATAGTAATCACTGATAATGACACTTTTTTTTCTGATTCTACTATTTTTATAAAACAAGGATGAAATGCAATCAGATGTTCCGGTAATTTCTGAAATGTGGTACCGTAAAGAAGGCAGTGTAGCTAAAGGGCTCCCCTGTGCTGTGGTTCAGCCCCTTCATTGTCAGGCTGACTTCGAGAAGACCTGACTTGAGTAACAGAAAATAATTTGGCATGTCGTTGTTGTAAAGTGTGTAATATAGAGTACAGGTTGTGTAAAATCAACTAAGTCAAGGATTGTCTTAATTGGTTATAGGGCATTGATGTTGTGATTATGGGGAATATGGGGGGAAGTGGCCACTTGCTGGACACTATACATGTCTTCCAAACAGCCCCCATAGTGGGCATTATTATCTGTCCCCCAAGCACTAAGGCTGAGCAAGAATGCCAAGCGACTGAGCTAACAAGTGGTAGAAACCAGGAATCAGAAGTAAGTCTGAGAGGATGGAATGAGTTGGGGGGACAGGGTATGAAGAAGGGGTGCTGGTGAGACTTGAGTTTGGGGTGGGGGAGAGACTTGGTGAACACTGGCTCCAGGCCCAGTTGGCTATGGAGGGTGCAGTTCGCTTGGAACCCAGGAAGAGAGCTGGACCAGGCTGAAGGATGTTGGGCAAGAAGTCAGCCAGCCTTGGGTATTGAGCCTTATCCGAGGGGACTCAGTGACTCAGCTGTTTATGGTCACGTACCTACCAGGTTCTTCACACTGTGACGAAATCAAGTCTAAATTCCTAACTGATGATTCCTGACTAGTGATTCCCAGGGGCAGAGCTGAGAAGAATAGGGACAGGTCCCATTTTAAGAGGTTGACAAAATGAAATCCCTGTAACCTTGAATTATGGCAGAACTGACTGGAGGCAGCCATGGGAAACCATCCTGTCATCCCCATCATGGGTTGTGATAAGGGCAGTGTCAGATTATAAAGCATGGTTACCTTCACAGTATCATTTAATTCTACTGTAACCCCTGAGATTAGTGTTATATCCCCTCTACAGATGCAGACACTGAGGCCCAGAGGAGGTCAGCATAGCTAGAAAGCTCATGCCTGGGCTTTCATGTCATACTGTGGCATCTGAGACGTTCCCCTGGCCCTCCAGACCCACCAGCGCTTGCTGAGAGCCAGTCTAAACAAGGGATTCACTTTCCTTTCATGTACACAAGGGACTGTGTGGAACTCTCCCTTGGAGAGCTGGTCTGGCCTTTGAGCTTGACTCTGTCCTAAAACAAAACAAAAAGTGATACTTTCCAAATCAAAGCTGAGGGCCTTGGGCCCCAGTGGCAGGGTGTTGGCAGACCTGGACAATGGCCTGTCAAGTTCCCAGAATTGCTGTGGGCAAGTGCCACGAAATGGCATGTGATGGCTTACCTGTGGAGGGAATGTGGGGGAGAAGGCGCCATGTTGCCACAGGACTGATGATGGGCGAGCAGAGGAGGAGGCCAGGAATCAGTCAAGAGTTGCCCTTGATAGATTGTGTTTGCCAGGGTTGGGCACTGCTCTACTGGGATTTGTTATTAGTGAGCCCTGGTGAACCAGAAGGCTCATTGAGTTGGGCACTGGGGTCCATCCTGGCCACCACTGTGTCCCAGGGCTTAGCTTTCTGTTCCAGGCTCAGCATGTGCTCAGTGTATATCTTGGATATATGAATGTAGACTCGAAAGTGTAGATTCCAGGATCTGGCAGAGCTGGGTTTTTAGTTTTAGTCTCTTTTCTATTGACTAGCTGTAGCTATCTGAGCCTTACAACATCTTTTTGGTGAAAAATCCCACCTTCTCTTGGTTGTTAGAACATTCGGTGGCATCACATGTCTTTAACATGTTTCCCTGTACCTTGCCTTTTCTAAATCATACATAACTATAGTTTTCTAAGGTTTGTATGAAAAACAGTGGTTTCCCCCTTGTTGCCCCCTTTCCCAGAAGCAATCGCTTGCAAATTTTTTTAGCTGATGATTTTGGTATTTTCCTCATCTCTGAATAACATGCATGTATTCCTTTGTCTTGATGTTTTTGTTCAAGGCTCTGACTTCCGACCCTAGAAAGTAAGGCTATAGATCTCCTCTTTACCTCTTCTAACCTCAGATCTTTCCCTTCCTCCCAACTGCCTGATATGTTTTCATTATACTTTTGGAAGATTAGTAATTGGGGTTAACATCATTATGACTAGGCCAGCACTGTTCAGAGCTGAGTCATGTAGTAACTTATGATCACTCTTCCTTTCCTGTTCTACTTTTTGTTTCCTTGGAGTAGAACTGTCCATTGTTATTGGCACATGTGCTTATTAATTCATCCCCAAACTCTATTCGTGTTCTGGATATCCCCTCAACTTGTTTGGTTGCATCAGATAAATTCTCTGTTTCCTCTTCTTGAGCACATCAGGGTCCTTTGATCTACTCCAGTCTGGACTCATTACCCTCCATACTTGGGGCCTGGCTGTCACTCGGGCCCTCTGTCACAGTCACGTGTGCCCCCCCCTCACCTCTCTCCTGGGTTCAATCTCCCATTCCTGTCTCTTGAAGTCTCTTTAGTCTCTTGAATACAGGGGCACATCCTTCCTGAGAAAGTGTGCCTGAGTGGCCAATTTTCTGAGAACTTGCCCAATGGAAAATGAATTTATTCTCTTCTGACTTTTGATTGCTAGTTTAGCTGGGTATCAAATTCAAGGTTGGAAATCATTTTCCTTTGGAAATGGAGCCTTGCTCCATTGTCTTCTAGCTCCCAGGGTGGCAGTTGAGAAGTGTGAAGCCATTCTCGATCCTTTGTGTGACCTGTTTTGATCTCTCTGGAAGCTTATAGGATCCTCTTTTTGTCCCCAGTGCCCTGAGACTTCAGGGTGGCTTGCCTGGGTGCTGGTCTCTCCATGCTGATCATTTAGGGAGGCATTTCCCTCTGGAACTGTGTCCTTCTGTTCTGGGAAATTTTCTTGTGTTTTTTTTTTTAAATCATGATTTCTGCTAATGGTTTTCTCTAATCTTCTAGAACTCCTTTTATTTGGATATTGGTCCTTTTGGACTAATCCTCTAATTTTCTATTTTCCATCCCCATTGCTTTTTGCTCTACTTTCTGGGAGATTTCATCAATTTTATATTCTGTATTTTAATCTGCCACATTCTTAATTTACGGGAGCTCTTTCTTATTCTTTAGAGAAGTCCTATTTCAGGCCTGTGGTACCTTCTCCTACACACTGGGAATATTAATGATGGACAGTGACAGCTGAGGTGGTGCTTTGAAAGGCAACAGCAAGAGCACAGAGGCAGATGGCCTGGTTCGAATCCCAGCTCTGCCACTCACTTGCTTTGTGAGCTTGGGCAAGTTACTCAACCTTGTTATTCCTCAAACACCTTGTCTGTAAAATGAAAGTGATAATATTGAGACCTGCCTCAAGACTTGTGATGATGGCATGAGCTGCTGGAGGCAAAGGGCACAGAGCCATTGGATGTGCCATGTGGTCTATGTTATATCTGCCGTTTTCTTTGTTTACGTGGGTTGGTTTGGTCTGGAGCTTTCGCATTAGAGGCTTCTTTGTTTAGCTGGCTCATAGTCCTTGATTGTTTTCTCATATTTAAGAGCTGGGGACTGAAAGGTGTTCTATGAGCTCGGAGCACAGGGGGCGGGGCTTCTTGAGGGGAGTCTCTCTGATGGGCACCCTGCTGGGTTGTGTCACGGGGAACCCCTATGTCAGTATCCTGAGGTCTTTCCTCCTGGCTGGTCAGATTAAGAGAGTCTTACAGTCTTCTGTCCGGAGGGCCAGGGTGCTGGGGGTGAGGGGTGGGGGGTCTGGGAGCTGGAGGAAGGGAGAGGCATTAGGGGTGAGGAGTTCCTCTGCATCCAGTGTGTAGAAATCACTTACTGTGCCGTTTTTCAGCTCAATTCACACTCAGACCTTCTGTTTTATCTTCTTTATAAAACAGACTCCCAGTCTTGTGCCTGATGAAGGGTGGGACCGTCACCTGCGAGGAGACATGGGGGAAGGGATAAAGGGACTCATCATCATCTTATTGCCTTTCCCCGCCCCAGCCTCATGTCCAGAGATACCTGTCACCACTAATTCCCGAGAACCTTTGAGACTTCTGGGTTGTAAATTGGGCTGTTTTTTCCCTTCCTCGCCGCCACATTAAGGTGTGGATTTCTCGAGATGCTAATCAGTTACCACAGGTCTGTCTTCTCTCCACCCTTTGGGATTTTGCTGCTGTTTTTCCTCCTTCTGTTCTCTCCGTCCTTGTGGATTTATATTCTAAATACATAGCGCATGTCACAAGCAAGGCCCCTTTACTCTAGGTTTTAGTAGGATTCCGAGATGGACTAAAATCAGAAGCCCGTGCTGAGTAAAAAGCCGACTTCTGTTCTGCAGGAAGTCACTCCCTCGCCTCTCCAAGTGTCTCAGAGTAGCTGGGGAGGAAGCCAGCGCGTGCCGCGTCCACCCCAGCCTTGAAGGTTTGAAGTGTGAGTATACTTGCCTGGCTGTGTTCCCTTCCATTTTGACTGTTTTCCAGAGACTGCTGCTGAATACTGGTTACCAGCAGAGATCAGGGAAATTGCAGAGGGGTTTGGTCACCCTTGGTGGCTATTTTCCCAGCCGCACACTTGGTTACCTGGAGTTTCGAGGCCTGGGGATCAGGGATCCAGGTAGGGGTGCAGCTCTAGGAACAGAGGGACCTCCTCTAACAAACTTGCCCCTGACGTCCTCCCAGGTCTCAAATCCCCAGCCAGCAGGCTAAAGGCTCCTCTCGGCTGGGCGGGTGGGGTTTTCACTGCCCCCCCCCCCCCCCCAGTGCTAATCATCATACACATGCTGTGGGGCGTAATGCAGAGCTGTAGCCTGTGCCATCCACGGGGTGCACTGGCCCCTCAGGAGAGAAAAACCAACCAGGGAAGGAACGGGTTGTTTGGTTTTTACATTGTTTGATGTTGGAGCCCTGCCTGCTTTTATAAAACATCCCAAGCCCAAAGCCACAGGCTACCTAGGGGAGAATTGGCTGGTGCCAAGCTTTGAAAGTTAAGCTATTCTTCTTGGCAAGATTAAAGATTATCCTGCCTGAGCCTCCATGAGACACTGGCAGGACGACTGTACTTGATCTTCTAGATTTTTGAGTGGGTTGTATTACCCAGGAGGTGGAACACCATGGAAGCACCTTGGAGATAACCAGGAAAGGCAGAATCAACACATGACCCTCCAGGCCCCCTGATGCTTTTTTATCCTACAGCCCTGATGGAGGAAACAGAGTTGGTGAATAAGAACAAAACCAGAGAAAGGAGAGCCTGCCTGATCTCCAGTGGAAAGAAGTGTTTGAGGCCAGGTGTGAACTTGAATTTTAGCTCCTTCGCTTTGTGCCTGTGGAACTTTAGCCAAGTTATGGGTCCCTGTGGAATTTTGATCTTTTCTATCTGTAATGTGACTTTAATAATAGGAATGCCCTCCCAGGGTTGTTTGGAGGACTCAGTGAAGTCATGAATGCCCAGTGCCCAACGCTCATCAGGACATTTTAAGTAAATGTTTCTTTCTTTAAAAGAGCAATTTCTTTTTTGGTATGGTGATGGAGATTTTGATAGGGGTCCACCTGAACCGTGTGAATGAATCGATTGCTTAGTCCATATTTCAAGGTCAGATTGGTGTCTATACTTGGGATGATACTGTGAAGACCACAGGGCACTAGCTGACTCTAAGTCAGTGGTCTGGTTGGAGGCCTGGCATCCTTTGGGGATGGGAGAGCTGATTGGGGTTGAGCCATCCAGCAAGATGCAGAGAGTAGCACCTTGTGTTGGGAAGGGATTTAGGATGGGTAGGTGGAGATGAGCCGGGATGACCCTCTAGGTGAGTGAGGAAGTTGGTGTGAGCCAAGGTGCAGAGGCAGGAATGTGCCCGAGTGTTCAGAAGGTGAGTGGTCCAGCCTGGGTGAGAAAGGGGACCAGAGTGGAGCAGTGTTTGTGGGTGCTCATTAATAATCAAGTGACCTTTTTGACTCATTTCCTCCCCCCACCACCATTTCACCCTGGGGACATGACCTAGGCTGGCTTGTGGCCAGCATTCCTCGGTGAGTGAGTAGTAGGGGGGACGCTATTGGTTTTTGGAGCAAGATGGTCTTCCTTGGATGGGATGTTCCAAATGTTGCAGGTGGTTTAGCATCCTCGAGTGAGCCTGCAAAATGCTAATCAGGCGACAATCAAAATCTCCCTCCACATTTCTCCCCGGGAGTGGTAACCACCCATTTGAGACTAATAGGGTACCGTGGATGCAAATGAAGGGGGAAACTGTACTTCTCCAGAGCTGTCTCCACTTGTGTACACACAAGAGTCATAGCTACATGTGCCCCTCACTCAAAAGACTCTTTGATATGAAGCTCCAGCTCTGGGGCTCTTGGAAAATCAGTAGTTGATGTAATAGTCATTCTGTGAATTGTGTCCATTATAACCAAGTACTCTCCAGCTGTCGGAAGAATCCAGCAGAGTGATGCAATAATGCATGACCCTTTTGGATTATTCCATGGAAAATTACTTACTGCATCAGGTGCAGAAGCTGCAATTTTTATTTCTGTTTTCTAAAATGTTGGCCTGTTTTCTCTCCGTGTCAGACCAAGTGGAGCCCTTCTGGTTCCTGAGTTAACTTCATGCAAGGACAACGTCCAGCAGGTAGTTACGGAGTATCTGCTTGGTGTCGGGCGGCCTCCCAGGCGCCAGGGAGATCCAGGCCTGCCTCTGTCCGGTGGCAGGTAGTCAGTCCCCAGGGTCCCATTGGGATATAACGATGACCGTGATGGGGAACTATT